>NC_034201.2:51247215-51381602 GCF_002021735.2 Oncorhynchus kisutch
GAGGAGAAAACATGATGAGAAGACATCAGGAAAGAAAGGAATTCAGGTCTGCGGTAAATGCAGAGAAGTAAGTGTGTTGCATTGTGGGAGCATGACCCTTCCCTGACCTGTGACGGTGACTTCAAAAGATTTGGTGCGATTTGGGTAAATGGGCGATGACGTCACACAGCTGTAGGGACCTTGGTGTACCGCCCTGTCCACCCGGCCCACCTTCAGACGAGACGTAAAGCCGTCATTGGTCAGTAGGAAGCCGCCCTCTGATAGGTCGATGGGGTCTCCGTGCTGTTGCCATGACACCAAGACGGGGGGGTTGGCAAAGACGTCACATGACAATTCCAGCTCCCTAGTCTGCTCCACCGACACCTCCTCCTTCCCAGAGTGCAACGGGGCGTCTAGGGAGCACAGGTTAGAGGTCAGTGGTAACAACGGGTCAGAGACAGAGAGAGACAGAGAGAGAGAGAGAGAACAGGAGAAGAGGAGAGAGAGGACAGAGAGAGAGAGACAGATGAGTGAGAGAGAGGAACAGATAGAGAGAGACAGACAGAGAGAAACAGAGAGACAGAGAGAGACAGAGAGAGACAGAGGAGAGAGAGGAGAGGAGAGAGAGAGAGAGACAGAGAGAGAGAGAAACAGAGAGACAGAGAGAGAGAGAGACAGAGAGAGAGAGAAACAGAGAGACAGAGAGAGAGAGAGCGAGAGAGAGAGAGAAACATACAGGTGACCTCCAGCTGGACTGAGGCGTTGACGCTGGCATTGTTCTTCATCTGGCAGGTAAAGATGGCGGCGTGGTCGTTGTGGGTTACGGGCGTGACACAGAGCCTGCTGCTGCCCCAGGTGTTGCCCTCTGCAATGCTGATCAGCTGACCGTTCCTCAGCCACACCAGCTCTGCCTCCTGGGGCTCAGACAGACAGGTCAGAGACACTGTCTTCTCCAGCTCTGTATGGACAAACCCTCCACTGACTTCTGGATCTGACTTCACCTCTAATCCTGGGGAGGGAGAGGAGAGAGGGGGGAGGAAGGGAGGAGGGAGGGAGGGGGAGGGTGGGGGGAGGGAGGGATGGAGGGAGGGAGGGAGGGAGGACAGAGGGAAGGGGGGGGGGGGGGGGGGGTGCGAGGGAGGGAGAGAAAGGGGGAAGGGTCAGATGGAGGGATTATAGGGAGAGATGGAGGGGGAGGGAGGGGTGAAGGGATAGAGAGGGGTGAAGGGATAGAGAGGGGGAGGAGGGAGGGAGGGAGGGAGGGAGGGGAGGGAGGGAGGAGGGAGGGAGGGAGGGAGGGGGGGGGAGGGAGGGAGGGAGGGAGGGGAGGGAGGGAGGGAGGGAGGGAGGGTCAGATGGAGGCATGGAGAGAGGGATGGAGGGGAGGGAAAGTTGGAGGGAAGAGGAGAGAGAGGGGGAGGGAGAGGGAAAGGGAAGGATGGATGGATAGAAGAGGAGAGAGAGGAGGAGGGGGAGGGTTATGACTGAGGTGTAGAGTGTAGAGTCACCTGAGGCTGAGAGGGGAATGATAAAGGGGAAAGAAGAGAGTTTAGAGAGGTGAAAGGTCAAGGGTCAGATGTTGAAAGATCAGGGGTGAAAGATTAGAGGTCAGAGGTCAGTCTCACCTGAAATCGGTGTGGTAAAGTAGAGCACCAGCAAGAACACACTGGCTTTCACTGACATCATCATCTTACCCAGAAACCCACACCGCCTGGGGAGAGGACAGGACACAGTGGTCAGTCTATCAGAGAGAGACTGTGGGCTGGGTGTTGACAGACACAGACTACCTCTGGGTCTGGACCATAAAGAACTTGTTATTAAAGAATATAAACTGGACATTTAAACAGACACAGCCTGTATAGTACTACAGTACATCTGAATAGTGTATAGTACTACAGTACATCTGAATACTGTATAGTACTACAGTACATCTGAATACTGTATAGTACTACAGTACATCTGAATACCGTATAGTACTACAGTACATCTGAATACTGTATAGTACTACAGTACATCTGAATACCGTATAGTACTACTCTACATCTGAATACCGTATAGTACTACTCTACATCTGAATACCGTATAGTACTACAGTACATCTGAATACTGTATAGTACTACAGTACATCTGAATACTGTATAGTACTACAGTACATCTGAATACTGTATAGTACTACAGTACATCTGAATACTGTATAGTACTACAGTACATCTGAATACTGTATAGTACTACAGTACATCTGAATACTGTATAGTACTACAGTACATCTGAATACCGTATAGTACTACAGTACATCTGAATACTGTATAGTACTACAGTACATCTGAATACTGTATAGTACTACAGTACATCTGAATACTGTATAGTACTACAGTACATCTGAATACTGTATAGTACTACAGTACATCTGAATACTGTATAGTACTACAGTACATCTGAATACTGTATAGTGACTACAGTAACATCTGTAATGACTGTATAGTACTACAGTACATCTGAATTACCGTATAGTACTACAGTACATCTGAATACTGTTAGTACTACAGTACATCTGAATACCGTATAGTACTACAGTACATCTGAATACTGTATAGTACTACAGGACATCTGAATACTGTATAGTACTACAGTACATCTGAATACTGTATAGTACTACAGTACATCTGAATACCGTATAGTACTACAGTACATCTGAATACCGTATAGTACTACAGTACATCTGAATACCGTATAGTACTACAGTACATCTGAATACTGTATAGTACTCCTGTACATCTGAATACTGAATAGTAATACTGTTGATCTGAATACTGTATAGTACTACAATACATCTGAATACTGTATAGAACTACAGGATATTTTAATACTGTATAGTATGACAATACATCTTAATACTGTATAGTACTACAGTACATCTGAATACTGTATAGTACTACAGTACATCTGAATACTGTATAGTACTCCTGCTACATCTGAATACTGCTATAAAACTACAGGATATTTGAATACTGTATAGTATGACAATACATCTTAATACTGCATAGTACTGTATATCTGAATACTGTATAGTTCTGTACACCTTGAATACTGTATAGTAATGTACATCTGAATACTGTTTAGTACTACTCCACATCTTGAATACTGTATAGTGCAGTACATCTGAATACTGTATAGTACTTACAATACATCTGAATACTGAATAGTAATACTGTTGATCTGAATACTGTATAGTACTACAATACATCTGAATACTGAATAGTAATACTGTTGATCTGAATACTGTATAGTACTAGTACATCTGAATACTGTATAGTACTACAGTACATCTGAATACCGTATAGTACTACAGTACATCTGAATACCGTATAGTACTACTCTACATCTGAATACCGTATAGTACTACAGTACATCTGAATACTGTATAGTACTACAGTACATCTGAATACCGTATAGTACTACAGTACATCTGAATACCGTATAGTACTACAGTACATCTGAATACCGTATAGTACTACAGTACATCTGAATACCGTATAGTACTACAGTACATCTGAATACCGTATAGTACTACAGTACATCTGAATACTGTATAGTACTACAGTACATCTGAATACTGTATAGTACTACAGTACATCTGAATACCGTATAGTACTACAGTACATCTGAATACTGTATAGTACTACAGTACATCTGAATACTGTATAGTACTACAGTACATCTGAATACCGTATAGTACTACAGTACATCTGAATACCGTATAGTACTACAGTACATCTGAATACTGTATAGTACTACAGGACATCTGAATACCGTATAGTACTACAGTACATCTGAATACTGTATAGTACTACAGTACATCTGAATACCGTATAGTACTACAGTACATCTGAATACCGTATAGTACTACAGTACATCTGAATACCGTATAGTACTACAGTACATCTGAATACTGTATAGTACTACAGTACATCTGAATACTGTATAGTACTACAGTACATCTGAATACTGTATAGTACTACAGTACATCTGAATACTGTATAGTACAACAGAAAATCTGAATACTGTATAGTACTACAGTACATCTGAATACTGTATAGTACTACAGTACATCTGAATACTGTATAGTACTACAGTACATCTGAATACTGTATAGTACTACAGTACATCTGAATACTGTATAGTACTACAGTACATCTGAATACTGTATAGTACTACAGTACATCTGAATACTGTATAGTACTACAGTACATCTGAATACTGTATAGTACAACAGCAAATCGGAATACTGTATAGTTCTGTACACCTGAATACTGTATAGTACTGTATATCTGAATACTGTATAGTTCTGTACACCTGAATACTGTATAGTAATGTACATCTGAATACTGTTTAGTACTACTCCACATCTGAATACTGTATAGTGCAGTACATCTGAATACTGTATAGTACTACAATACATCTGAATACTGAATAGTAATACTGTTGATCTGAATACTGTATAGTACTACAATACATCTGAATACTGTATAGTACTACAGTACATCTGAATACTGTATAGTACTCCTGTACATCTGAATACTGAATAGTAATACTGTTGATCTGAATACTGTATAGTACTACAGTACATCTGAATACTGTATAGTACTACAGTACAACTGAATACCGTATAGTACTACAGTACATCTGAATACCGTATAGTACTACTCTACATCTGAATACCGTATAGTACTACAGTACATCTGAATACTGTATAGTACTACAGTACATCTGAATACCGTATAGTACTACAGTACATCTGAATACCGTATAGTACTACAGTACATCTGAATACCGTATAGTACTACAGTACATCTGAATACCGTATATACTACAGTACATCTGAAATCTGTATAGTACTACAGTACATCTGAATACTGTATAGTACTACAGTACATACTGAATACTGTATAGTACTACAGTACATCTGATACCGTATTGTACTACCAGTACATCTGAATACTGTATAGTACTACAGGACATCTGAATACCGTATAGTACTATAGTACATCTGAATACTGTATAGTACTGTACATCTGAATACTGTATATACTGTACATCTGAATACTGAATTAGTAATACTGTGATCGGAATACTGTATAGTACTGTACATCTGATTACTGCATAGTACTGTATATCTGAATACTGTATAGTTCTGTACACCTGAATACTGTATAGTACTGTATATCTGAATACTGTATAGTTCTGTACACCTGAATTACTGTATAGTAATGTACATCTGAATACTGTTTAGTACTACTCCACATCTGAATACTGTATAGTGCAGTACATCTGAATACTGTATAGTACTACAATACATCTGAATACTGAATAGTAATACTGTTGATCTGAATACTGTATAGTACTACAATACATCTGAATACTGTATAGTACTACAGTACATCTGAATACTGTATAGTACTCCTGTACATCTGAATACTGAATAGTAATACTGTTGATCTGAATACTGTATAGTACTCCTGTACATCTGAATACTGAATAGTAATACTGTTGATCTGAATACTGTATAGTACTACAATACATTCTGAATACTGTATAGTTCTGTACACCTGAATACTGTATAGTACTGTATATCTGAATACTGTATAGTTCTGTACACCTGAATACTGTATAGTAATGTACATCTGAATACTGTTTAGTACTACTCCACATCTGAATACTGTATAGTGCAGTACATCTGAATACTGTATAGTACTACAATACATCTGAATACTGAATAGTAATACTGTTGATCTGAATACTGTATAGTACTACAATACATCTGAATACTGTATAGTACTACAGTACATCTGAATACTGTATAGTACTCCTGTACATCTGAATACTGAATAGTAATACTGTTGATCTGAATACTGTATAGTACTCCTGTACATCTGAATACTGTATAGTACTCCTGTACATCTGAATACTGAATAGTAATACTGTTGATCTGAATACTGTATAGTACTCCTGTACATCTGAATACTGAATAGTAATACTGTTGATCTGAATACTGTATAGTACTACAATACATCTGAATACTGTATAGAACTACAGGATATTTGAATACTGTATAGTATGACAATACATCTTAATACTGTATAGTACTACAGTACATCTGAATACTGTATAGTACTACAGTACATCTGAATACTGTATAGTACTCCTGTACATCTGAATACTGTATAAAACTACAGGATATTTTGAATACTGTATAGTATGACAATACATCTTAATACTGTATAGTACTGTATATCTGAATACTGTATAGTTCTGTACACCTGAATACTGTATAGTAATGTACATCTGAATACTGTTTAGTACTACTCCACATCTGAATACTGTATAGTGCAGTACATCTGAATACTGTATAGTACTACAATACATCTGAATACTGAATAGTAATACTGTTGATCTGAATACTGTATAGTACTACAATACATCTGAATACTGTATAGTACTACAGTTCATCTGAATACTGTATAGTACTCCTGTACATCTGAATACTGAATAGTAATACTGTTGATCTGAATACTGTATAGTACTACAGTACATCTGAATACCGTATAGTACTACAGTACATCTGAATACCGTATAGTACTACTCTACATCTGAATACCGTATAGTATACAGTACATCTGAATACTGTATAGTACTACAGTACATCTGAATACCGTATAGTACTACAGTACATCTGAATACCGTATAGTACTACAGTACATCTGAATACCGTTATAGTACTACAGTACATCTGAATACCGTATAGTACTACAGTACATCTGAATACTGTATAGTACTACAGTACATCTGAATACTGTATAGTACTACAGTACATCTGAATACCGTATAGTACTACAATACATCTGAATACTGTATAGTACTACAGTACATCTGAATACTGTATAGTACTCCTGTACATCTGAATACTGAATAGTAATACTGTTGATCTGAATACTGTATAGTACTCCTGTACATCTGAATACTGAATAGTAATACTGTTGATCTGAATACTGTATAGTACTACAGTACATCTGAATACTGTATAGAACTACAGTACATCTGAATACTGTATAGTACTCCTGTAACATCTGAATACTGTATAAACTACAGGATATTTGAATACTGTATAGTATGACAATACATCTTAATACTGTATAGTACTGTATATCTGAATACTGTATAGTTCTGTACACCTGAATACTGTATAGTAATGTACATCTGAATACTGTTTAGTACTACTCCACATCTGAATACTGTATAGTGCAGTACATCTGAATACTGTATAGTACTACAATACATCTGAATACTGAATAGTAATACTGTTGATCTGAATACTGTATAGTACTACAATACATCTGAATACTGTATAGTACTACAGTTCATCTGAATACTGTATAGTACTCCTGTACATCTGAATACTGAATAGTAATACTGTTGATCTGAATACTGTATAGTACTACAGTACATCTGAATACCGTATAGTACTACAGTACATCTGAATACCGTATAGTACTACTCTACATCTGAATACCGTATAGTACTACAGTACATCTGAATACTGTATAGTACTACAGTACATCTGAATACCGTATAGTACTACAGTACATCTGAATACCGTATAGTACTACAGTACATCTGAATACCGTATAGTACTACAGTACATCTGAATACCGTATAGTACTACAGTACATCTGAATACTGTATAGTACTACAGTACATCTGAATACTGTATAGTACTACAGTACATCTGAATACCGTATAGTACTACAGTACATCCGAATACCGTATAGTACTACAGTACATCTGAATACTGTATAGTACTACAGTACATCTGAATACTGTATAGTACTACAGTACATCTGAATACTGTATAGTACTGTACATCTGAATACTATATAGTACTGTACATCTGAATGCTGTCCAGTTATGCTGTATATCTGATTACTGTTTAGCAGTATTGTAGGAGTAGGGATTTTGTAGGCTGTTGGTTACTGATTACAGTTGAATCTCACACAGGTCCACCGTGGATTTAAAAAAAAATGTATTTAACTAGGTAAGTCAGTTAATTTAATTTATTTACAATGACGGCCTACCCCGGGCAAACCCGGACGATGCTGGGTCAATTGATCGCTGCCCCCCCTATGGGACTCCCAATCACGGCCAGATGTAATACAGCCTGGATTCGAACCAAGGACTGTAGCGATGCCTCTTGCACTGAGATGCAGTGCCTTAGACCGCTGCATCACTTGGGAGCCCAATTAATAACACAAGAACTAAACACACATTTACTCTGGACAGTAAACGTTGTCTTTATGTTCTGGATTCAATTATGTATTTCATTGTAACAAATTAGTCAGGAAGTAAGGATGGAGAAATTCATGTCATCTTTCAGAAAGAGGTCATATATACAGAGATAACTATTCCGCCCTGAGACAGTAGAAGAAGCAATATCAATCTGGAGAGAATACTCACAGAAAGTCACAGAATTACAACGTTTATCTAATGTTGCCTTTTAGTCTTGTGTTAGTTTCCTGGTAGGTTGTGTCTAGGTGTGTATCTGTAGGTTGTAGAGGTCTGACTGATCCCTATGAAGACTTTATATCACGGAATTTATAGCCTTTACACAGAATCAACACACTCTCTCTCTCTCTCTCTCTCCTCTCTCTCTCTCTCTCTCTCTCTCTCTCTCTCTCTCTCTCTCTCTCTCTCTCTTCTCTCTCTCTCTCTCTCTCTCTCTCTCTCTCTCTCCTCTCTCTCTCTCTCTCTCTCTCTCTCTCTCTCTCTCTCTCTCTCTCCTCCCGTCTCCTCTCTCTCACTCTCTCTCACTCTCTCCGTCACTCCTGGTCTCTCTCTCTCTCTCTCACTCTCTCTGTCTCTCCCTCTCTGTCTGTCTGTCTCTCTCTCTCGCTCACTCACTTTATTAGCATGCGGACACATCCCACTGGGCAGACGCTGGTTGAAGCAATATTGTTCCCACATCACTTAGATTTCGGCAGCTATATAAAAACAATATTAAATAAAAAGGTGATATGAAAAGTGTCTGTTTCATGTGTCTGTTTTTGTCTTATGTTTGATGATTGACAACCAGTTTATATTGGAGAAGGCGACGCATAAGTAGAGACGCATTTTAGTTTATTGTGTTGTTTTCTGTTGGTGGTGAGGATACAGGAAGTTGTTTTCTGTTGGTGGTGAGGATACAGAAGTTGTTTTCTGTTGGTGGTGTGGATACAGGAAGTGTTTTTCTGTTGGTGGTGGAGGATAAAGGGTATATTTGCTGTTTTAAGAGGGAAGGTGTGAAAGGCTTTTGGTTTTTCTATGGCTGGATGCCATCTCAAATCAAATCAAATGAAAACTTTATTTGTCACATGCGCTGAATACAGGTTTACTGTTTACTGCTGACTTACAAGCCCTTAACCAACAGTGCAGTTCAAGAAGAGTTAAGAAAATATTTACCAAATAAACTAAAGTAGATAATAATAATAATAATATAAAAGTAACACAATAACATAACAATAACGAGGATATATACAGGGGGTACCGGTACCAAGTCAATGTGGAGGCTATATACAGGGGGTACCGGTACCAAGTCAATGTGGAGGCTATATACAGGGGGTACCGGTACCAAGTCAATGTGGAGGCTATATACAGGGTATTACGGTACAGAGTCAATGTGGAGGCTATATACAGGGGGTACCGGTACAGAGTCAATGTGGAGGCTATATACAGGGGGTACCGGTACCGAGTCAATGTGGAGGCTATATACAGGGGGTACCGGTACAAGAGTCAATGTGGAGGCTATATACAGGGGTACCGGTACAGAGTCAGTGTGGAGGCTATATACAGGGGTTACGGGGTCAGGTGGGGGGGGGGAGGGTGGGATAAACAGGAGAAGGGAGAGGGTACGGTACAGAGTCAATGTGGAGGCTATATACAGGGGGTACCGGTACAGAGTCAATGTGGAGGCTATATACAGGGGGTACCGGTACAGAGTCAATGTGGAGGCTATATACAGGGGTTTACGGTACAGAGTCAATGTGGAGGCTATATACAGGGGGTACCGGTACAGAGTCAATGTGGAGGCTATATACAGGGGTACCGGTACAGAGTCAATGTGGAGGCTATATACAGGGGGTACCGGTACAGAGTCAATGTGGAGGCTATATACAGGGGTACCGTACAGAGTCAGTGTGGAGGCTATATACAGGGGTACAGGTACAGAGTCAGTGTGGAGGTATAGACAGGGGGTACTGGTACAGAGTCAGTGTGGAGGCTATATACAGGGGATACCGGTACAGAGTCAGTGTGGAGGTTATATACAGGGGGACTGGTACCGAGTCAGTGTGGAGGTTATAGACAGGGGGTACCGTTACCAGTCAATGTGGAGGCTATATACAGGGGTTACCGGTACAAGTCAGTGTGGAGGCTATATACAGGAGGTACCGGTACAGAGTCAATGTGGAGGTTATATACAGGGGGTACTGGTACAGAGTCAATGTGGAGGCTATATACAGGGGTACCCGGTACAGAGTCAATGTGGAGGCTATATACAGGGGTACCGGTACAGAATCAATGTGGAGGCTATATACAGGGGGTACCGGTACCGAGTCAATGTGGAGGCTATATACAGGGGGTAGCGGTACAGAGTCAATGTGGAGTCTATATACAGGGGGTAGCGGTACAGAGTCAATGTGGAGGCTATATACAGGGGGTAGCGGTACAGAGTCAATGTGGAGGCTATATACAGGGGGTAGCGGTACAGAGTCAATGTGGAGGCTATATACAGGGTGTTACGGTACAGAGTCAATGTGGAGGCTATATACAGGGGGTACGGTACAGAGTCAATGTGGAGGCTATATACAGGGGGTACCGGTACAGAGTCAATATGGAGGCTATATACAGGGGTTACGGTACAGAGTCAATGTGGAGGCTATATACAGGGGTACCGTACAGAGTCAATGTGGAGGCTATATACATGGGTACCGGTACAGAGTCAATGTGGAGGCTATATACAGGGGGTACCTGTACAGAGTCAATGTGGAGGCTATATACAGGGTTACGGTACAGAGTCAATGTGGAGGCTATATACAGGGGGTACCGTACAGAGTCAATGTGGAGGCTATATACAGGGTGTTACGGTACAGAGTCAATGTGGAGGCTATATACGGTGTTACGGTACAGAGTCAATGTGGAGGCTATATACAGGGGGTACCGGTACAGAGTCAATGTGGAGGCTATATACAGGGGTCCGGTACAGAGTTCAATGTGGAGGCTATATACAGGGTGTTACGGTACAGAGTCAATGTGGAGGCTATATACAGGGGTAACGTACAGAGTCAATGTGGAGGCTATATATAGGGGTACCGGTACAGAGTCAATGTGGAGGCTATATACAGGGGGTACGGTACAGAGTCAATGTGGAGGCTATATACAGGGGGTACCGGTACAGAGTCAATGTGGAGGCTATATACAGGGGTACAGGTACAGAGTCAATGTGGAGGTTATATACAGGGGGTACTGTACAGAGTCAGTGTGGAGGCTATATACAGGGGGTACCAGTACAGAGTCAATGTGGAGGTTATATACAGGGGGTACCGGTACTGAGTCATGTGGAGCTATATACAGGGGGTACTGGTACCGAGTCAGTGTGGAGGTTATATACAGGGGGTACCAGTACCGAGTCAATGTGGAGACTATATACAGGGGTACCGGTACAGAGTCAATGTGGAGGTTATATACAGGGGTACCGGTAAGAGTCAGTGTGGAGTTATAGAAGGGGGTACTGGTACCGAGTCAATGTGGAGGCTATATACAGGGGGTACCGGTACAGAGTCGTGTGGAGGTTATAGACAGGGGGTACCGGTACAGAGTCAATGTGGAGGCTATATACAGGGGGTACTGGTACCAGTCAATGTGGAGGCTATATACAGGGGTACCGGTACAGAGTCAATGTGGAGTTATATACGGGGGTACCGTACAGAGTCAATGTGGAGCTATATACAGGGGTACCGGTACAAGTCAGTGTGGAGGCTATATACAGGGGTACCGTACAGAGTCAATGTGGAGGTATATACAGGGGTACCGGTACAGAGTCATGTGGAGGCTATATACAGGGGTACCGGTACAGATTCAATGTGGAGGCCATATACAGGGGTACCGTACAGAGTCAATGTGGAGGCTATATACAGGGGGTACCGGTACAGAGTCAATGTGGAGGCTATATACAGGGGGTACCGGTACAGAGTCAATGTGGAGTCTATTACAGGGGGTAGCGGTACAGAGTCAATGTGGAGGCTATTACAGGGGGTACCGGTACAGAGTCAATGTGGAGGCTATATACAGGGGTAGCGGTACAGAGTCAATGTGGAGGCTATATACAGGGGTACCGGTACAGAGTCAATGTGGAGGCTATATACAGGGGGTAGCGGTACAGAGTCAATGTGGAGGCTATACAGGGGGTACCTGTACAGAGTTAGTGTGGAGACTATATACAGGGGGTCCTGGTACAGAGTCAGTGTGGAGGCTATATACAGGGGGTACGGTACAGAGTCAGTGTGGAGTTATAGACAGGGGGTACTGGTACCGAGTCGTGTGGAGGTTATATACAGGGGGTACGGTACAGAGTCAGTGGAGGTTTAGACGGGGGTACCGGTACTGAGTCAGTGTGGAGGCTATATATGGGGTACTGGTACCGAGTCGTATGGGCCTATAGACCCGGGTACCAGTACTAGTCAGTGTGGAGACTATATACAGGGGGTACCGGTACAGAGTCAGTGTGGAGGTTATAGACAGGGGGTACTGGTACCGAGTCCAGTGTGGAAGTTATATACAGGGGTNGTCACAGAATATCAACGGGTTATCTAATGTGCCTTGTTAGTCTGTGTTAGTTTCCTGTAGGTTGTGTCTAGAGTGGTGTATCTGTAGGTTGTAGAGGTCTTGACTGATCCCTATGAAGACTTTATATCACGGAATTTATAGCCTTTACCAGAATCACACACTCTCTCTCTCTCTCTCTCTCTCTCTCTCTCTCTCTCTCTCTCTCTCTCTCTCTCTCTCTCTCTCTCTCTCCTCTCTCTCTCTCCTCTCTCTCTCTCTCTCTCTCTCTCTCTCTCTCTCTCTCTCTCTCTCTCTCTCTCTCTCTCTCTCTCTCTCTCTCTCTCTCTCTCTCTCACTCTCTCTCACTCTCTCTCACTCTGTCTCTCTCTCTCTCTCTCACTCTCTCTGTCTCTCCCTCTCTGTCTGTCTGTCTCTCTCTCTCTCGCTCACTCACTTATTAGCATGCGACACATCCCACTGGGCAGACGCTGGTTGAAGCAATATTGTTCCCACATCACTTAGATTTCGGCAGCTATATAAAAACAATATTAAATAAAAAAGGTGATATGAAAAGTGTCTGTTCATTGTGTCTGTTTTTGTCTTATGTTTGATGATTGACAACCAGTTTATATTGGAGAAGGCGACGCATAAGTAGAGACGCATTTTAGTTTATTGTGTTGTTTTCTGTTGGTGGTGAGGATACAGGAAGTTGTTTTCTGTTGGTGGTGAGGATACAGGAAGTTGTTTTCTGTTGGTGGTGTGGATACAGGAAGTTGTTTTCTGTTGGTGGTGAGGATAAGGGTATATTTGCTGTTTTAAGAGGGAAGGTGTGAAAGGCTTTTGGTTTTTCTATGGCTGGATGCCATCTCAAATCAAATCAAATGAAAACTTTATTTGTCACATGCGCTGAATACAGGTTACTGTTTACTGCTGACTTACAAGCCCTTAACCAACAGTGCAGTTCAAGAAGAGTTAAGAAAATATTTACCAAATAAACTAAAGTAGATAATAATAATAATAATAATAAAAGTAACACAATAACATAACAATAACGAGGATATATACAGGGGGTACCGGTACCAAGTCAATGTGGAGGCTATATACAGGGGGGTACCGGTACCAAGTCAATGTGGAGGCTATATACAGGGGGTACCGGTACCAAGTCAATGTGGAGGCTATATACAGGGTATTACGGTACAGAGTCAATGTGGAGGCTATATACAGGGGGGTACCGGTACAGAGTCAATGTGGAGGCTATATACAGGGGGTACCGGTACCAAGTCAATGTGGAGGCTATATACAGGGGGTACCGGTACAGAGTCAATGTGGAGGCTATATACAGGGGGGTACCGGTACAGAGTCAGTGTGGAGGCTATATACAGGTGTTACGGTACAGAGTCAATGTGGAGGCTATATACAGGGGTACCGGTACAGAGTCAATGTGGAGGCTATATACAGGGGGTACCGGTAGAGAGTCAATGTGGAGGCTATATACAGGGTGTTACGGTACAGAGTCAATGTGGAGGCTATATACAGGGGGTAACGGTACCGAGTCAATGTGGAGACTATATATAGGGGGGTACCGGTACAGAGTCAATGTGGAGGCTATATACAGGGGGTACCGGTACAGAGTCAATGTGGAGGCTATATACAGGGGGTACCGGTACAGAGTCAGTGTGGAGGCTATATACAGGGGGTACAGGTACAGAGTCAGTGTGGAGGTTATAGACAGGGGGTACTGGTACCGAGTCAGTGTGGAGGCTATATACAGGGGATACCGGTACTGAGTCAGTGTGGAGGTTATAGACAGGGGGTACTGGTACCGAGTCAGTGTGGAGGTTATAGACAGGGGTACCGTTACCAAGTCAGTGTGGAGGCTATATACAGGGGGGTACCGGTACCAAGTCAGTGTGGAGGCTATATACAGGAGGTACCGGTACAGAGTCAATGTGGAGGTTATATACAGGGGGTACTGGTACAGAGTCAATGTGGAGGCTATATACAGGGGGTACCGGTACAGATTCAATGTGGAGGCTATATACAGGGGGTACCGGTACAGAATCAATGTGGAGGCTATATACAGGGGGTACCGGTACCGAGTCAATGTGGAGGCTATATACAGGGGGTAGCGGTACAGAGTCAATGTGGAGTCTATATACAGGGGGTAGCGGTACAGAGTCAATGTGGAGGCTATATACAGGGGGTAGCGGTACCGAGTCAATGTGGAGGCTATATACAGGGGGTAGCGGTACAGAGTCAATGTGGAGGCTATATACAGGGTGTTACGGTACAGAGTCAATGTGGAGGCTATATACAGGGGGTACCGGTACAGAGTCAATGTGGAGGCTATATACAGGGGGTACCGGTAGAGAGTCAATATGGAGGCTATATACAGGGTGTTACGGTACAGAGTCAATGTGGAGGCTATATACAGGGGGTACCGATACAGAGTCAATGTGGAGGCTATATACATGGGGTACCGGTACAGAGTCAATGTGGAGGCTATATACAGGGGGTACCTGTACAGAGTCAATGTGGAGGCTATATAGAGGTGTTACGGTACAGAGTCAATGTGGAGGCTATATACAGGGGGTACCGGTACAGAGTCAATGTGGAGGCTATATACAGGGTGTTACGGTACAGAGTCAATGTGGAGGCTATATACAGGTGTTACGGTACAGAGTCAATGTGGAGGCTATATACAGGGGGTACCGGTACAGAGTCAATGTGGAGGCTATATACAGGGGGTACCGGTAGTAGAGAGTCAATGTGGAGGCTATATACCGGGTGTTACGGTACAGAGTCAATGTGGAGGCTATATACAGGGGGTAACGGTACCGAGTCAATGTGGAGACTATATATAGGGGGTACCGGTACAGAGTCAATGTGGAGGCTATATACAGGGGGTACCGGTACAGAGTCAATGTGGAGGCTATATACAGGGGGTACCGGTACAGAGTCAGTGTGGAGGCTATATACAGGGGGTACAGGTACAGAGTCAGTGTGGAGGTTATAGACAGGGGGTACTGGTACCGAGTCAGTGTGGAGGCTATATACAGGGGGGTACCAGTACAGAGTCAGTGTGGAGGTTATAGACAGGGGGTACCGGTACTGAGTCAGTGTGGAGCTATAGACAGGGGGTACTGGTACCGAGTCCGTGTGGAGGTTATAGACAGGGGGTACCAGTACCGAGTCAGTGTGGAGACTATATACAGGGGATACCGGTACAGAGTCAGTGTGGAGGTTATAGACAGGGGTACCGGTACTGAGTCAGTGTGGAGGTTATAGACAGGGGGTACTGGTACCGAGTCAGTGTGGAGGTTATATACAGGGGGTACCGGTACAGAGTCCGTGTGGAGGTTATAGACAGGGGGTACCGGTACTGAGTCAGTGTGGAGGTTATAGACAGGGGGTACTGGTACCAAGTCAGTGTGGAGGCTGTATACAGGGGGTACCGGTACCGAGTCAGTGTGGAGGTTATAGACAGGGGGTACCGTTACCAAGTCAGTGTGGAGGCTATATACAGGGGGTACCGGTACCAAGTCAGTGTGGAGGCTATATACAGGAGGTACCGGTACAGAGTCAATGTGGAGGTTATATACAGGGGTACTGGTACAGAGTCAATGTGGAGGTTATATACAGGGGGTACCGGTACAGATTCAATGTGGAGGCCATATACAGGGGGTACCGGTACAGAATCAATGTGGAGGCTATATACAGGGGGTACCGGTACCGAGTCAATGTGGAGGCTATATACAGGGGGTAGCGGTACAGAGTCAATGTGGAGTCTATATACAGGGGGTAGCGGTACAGAGTCAATGTGGAGGCTATATACAGGGGGTAGCGGTACCGAGTCAATGTAGAGGCTATATACAAGGGGTAGCGGTACAGAGTCAATGTGGAGGCTATATACAGGGGGTACCGGTACAGAGTCAGTGTGGAGGCTATATACAGGGGGTAGCGGTACAGAGTCAATGTGGAGGCTATATACAGGGGGTACTGGTACCGAGTTAGTGTGGAGACTATATACAGGGGGTACTGGTACAGAGTCAGTGTGGAGGCTATATACAGGGGGTACTGGTACAGAGTCAGTGTGGAGGTTATAGACAGGGGGTACTGGTACCGAGTCAGTGTGGAGGTTATATACAGGGGGTACCGGTACAGAGTCAGTGTGGAGGTTATAGACAGGGGGTACCGGTACTGAGTCAGTGTGGAGGATATAGACATGGGGTACTGGTACCGAGTCAGTGTGGAGGCTATAGACAGGGGGTACCAGTATCTAGTCAGTGTGGAGACTATATACAGGGGGTACCGGTACAGAGTCAGTGTGGAGGTTATAGACAGGGGGTACTGGTACCGAGTCAGTGTGGAAGTTATATACAGGGGGTACCGGTACAGAGTCAGTGTGGAGGTTATAGACAGGGGGTACAGGTACTGAGTCAGTGTGGAGACTATATACAGGGGGGTACCGGTACCGAGTCAGTGTGGAGGCTATATACAGGAGGTACCGGTACCGAGTCAGTGTGGAGGCTATATACAGGGGGTACCGGTACCGAGTCAGTGTGGAGACTATATACAGGGGGTACCGGTACCGAGTCAGTGTGGAGACTATATACAGGGGGTACTGGTACCGAGTCAGTGTGGAGGCTATATACAGGGGGTACTGGTACCGAGTCAGTGTGGAGGCTATATACAGGGGGTACCGGTACTGAGTCAGTGTGGAGGCTATATACGGGGGTACCGGTACTGAGTCAGTGTGGAGGCTATATACAGGGGGTACAGGTAATGAGTCAATGTGGAGGCTATATACAGGGGGTACCGTTACCGAGTCAGAGTGGAGGTTATATACAGGGGGTACTGGTAGAGTCAGTGTGGAGGCTATATACAGGGGGGTGCCGGTACCAAGTCAGTGTGGAGGTTATAGACAGGGGGTACCGGTACAGAGTCAGTGTGGAGGTTATATACAGGGGGTACCGGTACAGAGTCAATGTGGAGGCTATATACAGGGGGTACCGGTACAGAGTCAGTGTGGAGGTAATAGACAGGGGGTACCGGTACAGAGTCAGTGTGGAGGTTATATACAGGGGGTACCAGTACAGAGTCAATGTGGAGGTTATAGACAGGGGGTACCGGTACCAAGTCAGTGTAGAGGGGGTAGAGGTATAGAGGTAATTTGTACATGTAGTTTGGGGATAGAAGCTGTTGAGGAGCCTTATTGGTCCTAGGACTTGGCTTCCTCAGGCAGGTTACCTTTGCTTCCTTGGGCACAGGGACTATGGTGGTCTGCTTGAGACATGTAGGTATTACAGACTCGGTCAGGAAGAGGTTGAAAATGCCTGTGAAGAGACTTGACAGTTGGTCTGCGCATGCTTTAAGTACACGTCCTGGTAATCCGTCTGGCCCAGCGGCTTTGTGAATGTTGACCTGTTTATTAAAGGTTTTGTTGACATCGGCTACCGAGAGCGTTATCACACAGTCATCCAAAACAGCAGGTGCTCTCATACATGCTCCAGTGTTGCTTGCCTCGAAGCGAGCATAAAAAGGCATTTAGCTTGTCTGGTAGGCTCGCGTCACTGGGCAGCTCGCGTCTGGGTTTCCCTCTGTAGTCTGTAATAGTTTTCAAGCCCTGCCACGTCCGACGAGCATCATAGCCGGTGTAGTAGGATTCAATCTTGATGTTTTTCTGGTTTGATGGTTCGTCTGAGGGCATAGCGGGATTTCTTATAGGCGTGTCCCGCTCCTTGAAAGCAGCAGCTCTAGCCTTTAGCTCAATGCGGATGTTGCCTGTAATCCATGGCTTCTGGTTGGGATATGTAAGTACAGTCACTGTGTGGATGATGTCGTCGATGCACTAATTGATGAAGCCGATGACTGAGGTGGTGTATTCCTTAATGCCATTGGCGTAGCAACCACGTCATCTGACCTCTTCCGTGTTGAGGGAGTCACTGGTACTTCTTGCTTTAATTTTGGTGTGTAAGCAGTAGTCAGGAAGATAGAATTACGGTCAGATTTGCCAAATGGAGGGTGGGGGAGAGCTTTGTATGCATCTCTGTGTGGAGTAAAGGTGGTTTATAGTTTTTTTCCCCCTTGGCTGCATATACATTTTTTGGTAAAACTGATTTAAGTTTCCTGTCATTAAAGACCCCGGCCACTAGGAGCGCCACTTCTGGGTGAGTATTTTCTTTTTTGCTTATGGCCTTATAGAGTTGGTTGAGTGTGGTCTTGGTGCTAGCATCGGTCTGTGGTGGTAAATAGACGGCTACGAATAATATAGATGAGAATTCTCTTGGTAGATAGTGTGGTCTATAGCTTATCATAAGGTTCTCTACCTCAGGTGAGCAATACCTTCTTTAACATTAGACATCGGGGCACCAGCTGCTATTGACAAAAAGACACACACCCCCACCCCTCATCTTTCCAGATATAGCTTCTCTGTTCTGCTGGTGCATTGAAAATCCCTCCAGCTCTATATTATCCGTGTCGTCGTTCGGCCACGACTTGGTGAAACATAATATATTACATTTCTTAATGATCTGTTGGTAGGATAGTTGTAATCGTAGGTCAGAAAATGTATTTTCCAATGATTGAATGTTAGCAAGTAGAATTGATGGCAGTGGGGGTTTACTCGCTCGCCTACAGATGTCTTTTCTTCAGGATCTGGGGCTGTTCCCAGGAGAGCAGTATATCGTTCTTGTCGGACTCGTTAAAGGAAAAAGCTTCTTCCAGTTTGTGGTGAGTAATCCCAGGTCTGATGTCCAGAAGTTATTTTCGGTCATAAGAGACGGAAGCAGCAACATTATGTACAAAATAAGTAACAAAATAAGATACAAACAACACAAAAAATGAACAAAAGAGCACAATTGGTTACGGGCATGTAAAACTACAGCCATACTCTTCGGCGCAATCTTAAAACTCATCTGGTTAGTGGGAAGTTGTTTCAACTGTGCTGGCCCAGGTGCTATTTAGGAGTGGCTGGCCCAGGTGATATTCGGTGACTGGCCCAGGTGATATTTAGGAGTGGCTGGCCCAGGTGATAATAAGGAGTGGCTGGCCCAGGTGATATTTAGGAGTGGCTGGCCCAGGTGATATTTAGGCGTGGCTGGCCCAGGTGATAATTAGGATTGGCAGTGATATTTTGGAGTGGCTGGCCCAGGTGATATTTAGGAATGGCTGGCCCAGGTGATATTTAGGAGTGGCTGGCCCAGGGGATATTTCGGAGTGGATGGCCAAGGTTATATTTAGGAGTGGCTGGCCCAGGTGATAATAAGGAGTGGCTGGCCCAGGTGATAATAAAGAGTGGCTGGCCCAGGTGATATTTAGGAAGGGTAGGCCCAGTTGACATTTAAGAGTGGCTGGCCAATGTGAAATTTAGGAGTGGCAGGCCTTGTTGATTTTTAGGAGTGGCTGGTCCAGGTGATATTTAAGACTGGTTGATGTTGGGGAGAGCTACACTTCACCTCAGCTGAGGTTTTGGGGAGAGCTATACACTTCACGTCAGCTGAGGTGTTGAGGAGAGATACACGTCACACTACTGATTGATTGATTACACACACACTACTGATTGATTGACTACACACACTACTGATTGATTGACTGCACACAATACTGATTGATTGAGAACACACACTACTAATTGATTGATTATGCACACACTACTGATTGATTGATTGATTAACTACACACACTACTGATTGATTGATTAACTACACACACTACTGATTGATTGATTGATTTATTAACTACACACACTACTGATTGATTGATTAACTACACACACTACTGATTGATTAACTACACACACTACTGATTGATTGATTAACTACACACACTACTGATTGATTAACTACACACACTACTGATTGATTAACTACACACACTACTGATTGATTGATTAACTACACACACTACTGATTGATTGATTACACACACACTACTGATTGATTGATTGATTGACTACACACACTACTGATTGATTGATTAACTACACACACTACTGATTGATTGATTGATTAACTACACACACTACTGATTGATTGATTAACTACACACACTACTGATTGATTGATTAACTACACACACTACTGATTGATTGATTAACTACACACACTACTGATTGATTGATTGACTACACACCCTACTGATTGATTAACTACACACACACTTCTGATTGATTGACTACCCATGCTACTGATTGATTGACTGCGCACACACTACTGGATGTTTAATTGACTACATGCACTACTGATCGATTAACTACACACACTATTGATTGATTGACTAAACACACTTCTGATTGATTTACTACACACACTTCTGATTAACTACACACTACTGATTGATTGATTAACTACACACACTATTGATTGATTGATCAACTACACACACTACTGATTGATTGACTACACACTACTGTTCGGTGCCTATACCTGTTGTTCATGTGTCTGTTTGCTTTGTGTCTGTTTGCTTTGGTCAGTACGACCTGTTTTCTGTGTGCAAGGCACCTTTTAAAGGTAATGCTCCTGCGTTGGCGGATATTTGCAGTAAATGTTGGCTTCATCAGTACTGTGCAGCTGTATTCATCGACCTGGCCAAAGCTTTCGACTCTGTCAATCACCGCATTCTTATCGGCAGACTCAACTGCCTTGGTTTCTCAAATGATTGCCTCGCCTGGTTCACCAACTACTTCTCAGACAGAGTTTAGTGTGTCAGATTGGAGGGACTGTTGGCAGTCTCTATGGGGGTGCCACAGGGTTCAATTCTCGGGCCGACTCTTTTCTCTGTATATATGAATGATATCGCTCTTGCTGCTGGGGATTATCTGATCCACCTCTACGCAGATGATAACGGTCTGTATACATCTGGTCTTTCTTTGGACACCTCCAAACGAGCTTCAACGCCATTCAAACTCTCCTTCCGTGGCCTCCAACTGCTCTTAAATGCAAGTAAAACGAAATGCATGCTCTTCAACCAATCGCTAGCAGCACCTGCCCGCCCATCCTGCATCACTACTTGGGACGGTTCTGACTTAGAATATGTGGACATCTACAAATACCTAGGTGTCTGGTTAGACTGTAAACTTCCCTTCTAGACTCACATTAAGCATCTCCAATACAAAATTGAATCTATAATCAGCTTCCTGTATCGCAATAAAGCATCCTTTGCTCATGCTGCCAAACATACTCTCGTAAAACGGACTATCCTACCAATCCTTGACTTCGGCGATGTCCTTTACAAAATAGCATCCAACACTCTACTCAACAAACTGGATGCCGTCTATCACAGTGCCATCCGTTTTCTCACCAAAGCCCCATATACTACCAACCTCTGCGACCTGTATGCTCTCGTTGGCTGGCCCTCGCTTCATATTCGTCGCCAAACCCACTGGCTCCAGGTCATCTATAAGTCTTTGCTAGGTAAAGCCCTGCCTTATCTCAGCTCACTGGTCACCATATAGCAGCACCCACCCGTAGAACGTGCTCCAGCAGATACATTTCACTGGTCACCATAGCAGCCCCCACCCGTAGCACGCGCTCCAGCAGGTATATGTCACTGGTCACCATAGCAGCACCCACCCGTAGAGCGTGCTCCAGCAGGTATATGTCACTGGTCACCATAGCAGCACCCACCCGTAGCACGCGCTCCGGCAGGTATATGTCACTGGTCACGCCCAAAGCCAATTCACCCTTTGGACGCCTTTCCTTCCAGTTCTCTGCTGCCGATGACTGGAACGAATTGCAAAAATCACTGAAACTGGAGACTCATATCTCCCTCACTAGCATTAAAGCATCAGCTGTCAGAGCAGCTCACAGATCATTGCACCTGTACATAGCCCATCTGTAAATAGCCCATCCAATATACCCATCCCCATTTTTTTTGCTCCTTTGCACCCCAGTATCTCTGCTTGCACATTCATCTTCTGCACATTTATCACTCCAGTGTTTAATTGCTAAATTGTAATGATCTTGCCAATATGGCCTATTTATTGCCTTACCTCCTTTATCTCCTTTATCTTACCTCATCTGCACAACCTGTATATAGACTTTCTTGATTTTTATTCTACTGTGTCATTGACTTGTTTATTGTGTTATTGACTTGTTTATTGTTTTATTCCATGTGTAACTCTGTGTTGTTGTCTGTGTCACACTGCTTTGCTTTATCTTGGCCAGGTCACAGTTGTAAATGAGAACTTGTTCTCAACTAGCCTACCTGGTTAAATAAAGGTGAAATAAATAAAAACAAAATCAGGAAATAACATTTCAATGGCGTATTGTCCAAATCCTGCGATCAGATTGAATCTGAAAAACATACATAACACTAGACACAGCCGTTATTAACGGGTAGTGGGTTAAATCAGGGTCACAGTGTTTCTTTTTTTAAACACATCTACTTTGAAAGAAAAGTATACAAATGGCTATGGGTTTAAAAAAAGAAGACACTGATTTATTTAGAATTCAAGACTTAACCAGGAATTCTGCAGCGATCCGCCATCCCATCTGGTTTGGACTTAGTGGTGCGAACATTTGTTTTTCAACAGGACAATGACCCAAAACACCCCCAAGCTGTGTAAGGGCTATTTGACCAAGAAGGAGAGTGATGGAGTGCTGCATCAGATGACCTGGCCTCCACAATCACCCAACCTGTATCACCGCCTGGTACGGCAACTGCTCCGCCCACAACCGTAAGGCTCTCCAGAGGGTAGTGAGGTCTGCACAACGCATCACCGGGGGCAAACTACCTGCCCTCCAGGACCTCTACACCACCCGATGTCATTGGAAGGACAACAACCACCCGAGCCACTGCCTGTTCACCCCGCTATCATCCAGAAGGCGAGGTCAGTACAAGTGCATCAAAGCTGGGACCGAGAGACTGAAAAACAGCTTCTATCTCAAGGCCATCAGACTGTTAAACAGCCACCACTAACATTGAGTGGCTGCTGCCAACACACTGACTCAACTCCAGCCACTTTAATAATGGGAATTGATGGGAAATGATGTAAAATATATCACTAGCCACTTTAAACAATGCTACCTAATATAATGTTTACATACCCTACATTATTCATCTCATATGTATATGTATATACTGTACTCTATATCATCTACTGCATCTTTATGTAATACATGTATCACTAGCCACTTTAACTATGCCACTTTGTTTACATACTCATCCCATATGTATATACTACACTCAATACCATCTACTGTATCTTGCCTATGCCGCTCTGTACCATCACTCATTCATATATCTTTATGTACATATTCTTTATCCCCTTACACTTGTGTCTATAAGGTAGTAGTTTTGGAATTGTTAGCTAGATTACTTGTTGGTTATTACTGCATTTTCAGAACTAGAAGCACAAGCATTTCGCTACACTCGCATTAACATCTGCTAACCATGTGTATGTGACAAATAACATTTGATTTGATTTGATTTTTGATTTGAATTGGAATGAGTTGGAACGCAGAGTGACAGAAAAGCAAGACTGGTGGAGGCCAGGGCTCTAACTTAACAAACCTAATTGATAGGTGAGAATTGTCTGTTAATTGAATGAATAGAATATTCTGCCCTGAAACATGTATTTGTATGGAATTGATTATAATGTATGAAATCATAATCAATAAATGTGTAGTCCTAGTCAGAATTAGGGTTAAACAATATGTCTTTATGGTATTTTAAAAGACATGTGTGTGCGTATGTTTGTGTGTATGTGTGTGCGTATGTTTGTGTGTATGTGTGTGCGTATGTTTGTGTGTATGTGTGGGCGTAAAATTAATCGTTTTTTATTCTTAATGTTAGAATGTTCCGTGAATAAACCTTTTAGCTGGGCCTCCGTCTGTTTCATTCGACCAGGATCTTACAAATTCTGGTTTACAGACTGAGAGTAATATAATTTATTCGGGTTATGTACCTAGAGAACATACAGTAATTCTCTTATCACGAATGCAATGGATCTAAGCGCAGGCAGGGGTGTGTCAGGAATACTCTAGGTTCAGGGGTGTGTCAGGAATACTCTAGGTTCAGGGGTGTGCCCCTGCTGACCAGACTGCTGACCAGATACAATCAGGACACGCAGGTTGAAATATCAAAACAAACTACTAACCCTACTATATTAATTTGGGGACAGGTCGAAAAGCATGAAATATTTATGGAAATTTAGCTAGCTAGCATTCTGTTGCTAGATAATTTGCCCTGGGATTAAAACATTTGGTTATTATTTTACCTGAAATGCACAAGGCCCTATACTCTGACAAATAATCCACATTTTCTCAACCAGCTTCACTTGGAATGATTGAGAGCCAGTTTCATCCCCATTAGTTCCTGCCAAGGCAGCAGCTGCTCTTCCTGGGGTCCTGTAAAATTAAGGCAGTTTATATCATTTGAAAAAAAGAAAAAAAAACATTAAAATACATTCACAGATTTCACAACATTCTATGGCACTCAGGCCGCTGCTCCATCGCTACTATCTACAGTACAAAATCAATGTGTGTGTATAGTGCTTATGTTATCACGTGTGTATGCATGTCTGTGCCTATGTGTTGCTTCACAGTCCCCACTGTTACATAAGGTGTATTTTTGTATATTTTTTTTAAATGACATTTTACTGCATCAGTTACTTTATGTGGAATAGAGTTCCATGTAGTCATGGCTCTATGTAGTACTGTGGAATAGAGTTCCATGTAGTCATGGCTCTATGTAGTACTGTGGAATAGAGTTCCATGTAGTCATGGCTCTATGTAGTACTATGGAATAGAGTTCCATGTAGTCATGGCTCTATGTAGTACTGTGGAATAGAGTTCCATGTAGTCATGGCTCTATGTAGTACTGTGGAATAGAGTTCCATGTAGTCATGGCTCTATGTAGTACTGTGCCTCTCCCATAGTCTGTTCTGGACTATGAAGAGACCTCTTGTGGCCTGTCTTGTGGGGTATGCATGGGTGTCTGAGCTGTGTGCCAGTAGTTTAGATAGACAGCTCGGTGCATTCAACATGTCAATACATCTCATATATTAAACAAGTAGTGATGAAGTCAATCTCTCCTCCACTTTCAACAAGTAGAGATTGACATGAATATTGTTAATATTATCACTCGGTGTCCATCCAAGGGTCAGCTATGCTGCCCTGTTCTGAGACAATTGCAATGTTCCTAAGTCCCTTTTTGTGGCACCTGACCACACGACTGAACAGGTGTCCAGGTGCCACAAAACTAGAGCATGTAGGACCTGCCTTGCTGATAGTGTTGTTAAGAAGGTAGACACTAGGGCCTGTAGGACCTGCCTTGCTGATAGTGTTGTTAAGAAGGTAGAAACTAGGGCCTGTAGGACCTGCCTTGTTGATAGTGCTGTTAAGAAGGTAGAGCAGCGCTTTATTATGGACAGACTTCTCCCCATCTTAGCTACTGTTGTATCAATATGTTTTGACCCTGACAGTTTACAATCCAGGGTTACTATCATCAGTTTAGTCACCTCAACTTGCTCATTTCCACATTATTTATTACAAGATTTAGTCGAGGTTTAGGGTTCAGTGAATGATTTGTCGCTAATACAGTGCTTTTAGATTTTGAAATATTTAGGACTAACTTATTCCTTGCCACCCACTCTGAAACGAACAATTTTTTAAGTTTTAGCTGACGTGTATAGTGTTGTGTCTTCCACATACATAGACACACTGGCTTTACTCAAAGCCAGTGGCATGTCATTAGTAGAGATTGAAAAAGGTAAGGGGCCTAGACAGCTGCCCTGGGGAATTCCTGATTCTAGCTGGATTATGTTGTAGAGGCTTCCATTAAAGTGATGAAGTCACTTTAATGGATTATGTTGGGGCGGCAGGGTAGCCTAGTGGTTAGAGCGTTGGACTAGTAACCAGAAGGTTGCAAGTTCAAAACCCTTAGCTGACAAGGTACAAATCTGTCATTCTGCAGGCAGTTAACCCCACTGTTCCTAGGCCGTCATTGAAAATAAGAATTTGTTCTTAACTGACTTGCCTAGTTAAATAAAGAAAAAATAAAGAACACCCTCTGTGTTCTGTTAGACAGATAACTCTTTATCCACAATATAGCAGGGGGTGTAAAGCCATAACGCACATGTTTTTCCAGCAGCAGACTAGGATCGATAATGTCAAAAGCCGCACTGAAGTCTAACAAAACCCCCACAATATTTGTATCATCAATTTCTCTCATCAAATCATCGATCATTTGTGCTGTGCTTCAGTCAGCTGTGCTTTTTGAATGTCCTTCTCTATAAGCATGCTGAAAGTCTGTTGTCAATTTGTTTACTGTAAAACAGCAATGTATCTGGTCAAACACAATGTTGACCAGATACTGTACTGTTTACCGTTCAGAAGTTTACTAAGGGTTGGTAACAGACTGATTGGGCGGTTATTTTAGACAGTAAAGGGGGCTTTACTATTCTTAGGTAGGGGAATGACTCTTGCTTCCCTCCAAGCCTGAGGGCACACGCTCTCTAGTAGGCTTAAATTGAAAATATGGCAAATAGGAGTGGCAATATCGTCCACTATTATCCTCAGTAATTTTCCATCCAAGTTGTCAGACCCTGGTTCCTTGTCATTGTTGATAGACAATAATAATTGTTTCACCTATTCCACACTCACTTTAGGGAATTCAATTGTTTTTCATAATTTGATCAGATATACTTGGATGTGTAGTGTCAGTGTTTGTTGCTGGCATGTCATCCCTACGTTTGCTTATCTTGCCAATGAAAAAGTCATTAAAGTAGCTTGCAATATCATTGGGCTTTGTGATGAAAAAGCCATCTGATTCAATGAATGATGGATCTGAGTTGGCTTTTTTCCCCAAAATGTAATTTAAGGTGCTCCAAAGCATTTTACTATCATTCTTAGTTTCTACTTCTTTTGATTCAGTTTAGTCATATGATTTCTCAATTTGCAATACATTTGCCAATCTGTTGTGCAGCCAGACTTATTGGCTACTAGAATGTCAAATATAAACTTGTAGAAATATAACAAAACCATTTGACATAAAAACATGTGAGATCAAAGGTTAAAGTGCATTCAAGAGGAGGCGGGGTCGATGGCTCAACACCACACACACACACACTGCTACAGCCATATTCTCAGTCATTCATTAATCAGATGTTGTAACACACAACTCAGATCAGGGCTCAGACACTTAGGCATTCCTCAACAGATTACTGAGTCCTGTAACACACACACCCCTCAGCCTAGCTTGGCCACTTACAGCGACAAAACATGAGCCTGTTTGTGGCTCTCTCCCTCTCTTACTCTTTGATTCTCTCACTCTCTCTCTCTCTCTCTCTCTCTCTCTCTCCTTTCTTCTCTTGCCCCCTGTGTTCCTCTGGGAGCTATTTAATCAGTTACAGGGATGTGTGTGTGTGTTTCTCTGCCTCTACGAACTGACTGACTGACTGTGCTACGTTACCTCACAGGGCACATAATCTCTCTCTCTTTCTGTCCCCCTCTAGCTTCCCCTTTCTTTCTCTCTCTCTCTCTCTCACTACCTACTCTCTCACTCTCCCTCTCTCACGCTCCCTCTCTCACGCTCCCTCTCCCTCTCTTATGCTCCCTCTCTCACGCTCCCTCTCTCCCTCCCTCTCTCTGTCTCTTTCTCTCGGCTGAATGGAGAAGGCAGAATTTGTAGGTTCATTGCCGGGGCCTGGCCTGGTTGCTGGGGATGTAGTTGCCTTGTCGGAGGTGGTGCGGGGTACAGGCGAGGAGCTGGCGGGGACAGTGGTCAGTTCCAGACTGTTCCGCTGTGTGTGTGTCCGACGCTGGATACCCCTACCCTACAGAGAGGAACTCTACCATGTACTGAGACTCACAGGACCTCTGGTGAGACACAAACTGTGTGTGTTTGTGTGTGTGTGTGTGTGTGTGTGTGTGTTTGTGTGCGCACGCGCATGTTCAGCGTAGTTCAGTCACTGTCTGACTGAACAACCTTTCCTCCCAGCACTAGAGTTATTGTAATGGACAGTTGCTATAGATACAGTATATGACCAAAAGTATCTGGACACCCACAAATCAGTGGAATCAGCTATTTCAGCCACACCGGTTGCTAACAGGCGTATAATATCGAGCACAAAGTCATGCAATCTCCATAGACAAACATTGGCAGTAGAATGGTGCATACTGAATAGCTCAGTGACATGCAAAGTGACACCGTCATAGGATGCCACATTTCCAACAAGTCAGTAAAAAATGTTCTGTCCTCAGTTGCAAAACTCACTATCGAGTTCCAAACTGCCTCTGGAAGCAACGTCAGCACAAGAACTGTTTGTCGGGAGCTTCATGAAATGAGTTTCCATGGCCGAGCAGCCGCACACAAGCCTAAGATCACCATACGCAATACCAAGCATCAGCTGGAGTGGTGTAAAGCTCGCCGCCATTGGAATCTGGAGCAGAATAAACACGTTATCTGGAGTGATGAATAACGCTTCACCATCTGGCAGCTCGACGGACGAATCTGGGTTTGTCGGATGCCAGGAGAACACTACCTGCCCCAATGCATAGTGCCAACTGTAAAGTTTGGTGGAGGAGGAATAATGGTCTGGGGTTGTTTTTCCTGGCTCTGGCTAGGCCCCTTAGTTCCAGTGAAGGGAAATCTTAACTGCAGCATATAATGACATTCTAGGCGATTCTGTGCTTCCAACTTTGTGGCAACAGTTTGGGGAAGGCCCATTCCTGTTTCAGAATGACAATGCCACCCTGCACAAAGCAAGGTCCATACAAAAATGGTTTGTCTAGATCGGTATTGAAGAACTTGACTGGCCTGCACAGAGCCCTGACCTCAACCACATTGACCACCTTTGGGATGAATTGGAACGCCGACTGCGAGCCAGGCCTAATCACCCAACATCAGTGCACAACCTCACTAATGCTCTTATGGCTGAATGGAAGCAAGTCCTCTCAGCAATGTTCCAACATCTAGTGGAAAGCCTTCCCAGAAGAGTGGAGGCTGTTATAGCAGCAAAGGGGGGACAAACCTCATATCAATGGTGATGGTTTTGGCATGAGATGTTCGATGAGCAGGTGTCCACACACTGTTGGTTATGTAGTGTATGTCTGTAGTCACTGTCACTTATAGATTCAACACAGAATCAAATCAGTAACACATTCATAGCCCCTTTATAGAACCAGTAATAGAACCAGTCATAGTCCCTTTATGAAACCAGTCATAGCCCCTTTATAAAACCAGTCATAGCCCCTTTATAAAACCAGTCATAGCCTCTTTATGAAACCAGTCATAGCCCCTTTATAAAACCAGTCATAGCCCATTTATAAAACCAGTAATAGCCCCTTTATAAAACCAGTCATAGTCCCTTTATAAAACCAGTCATAGCCCCTTTATAAAACGACTCATAGCCCCTTTATAAAACCAGTCATAGCCACTTTATAAAACGACTCATAGCCCCTTTATAAAACCAGTCATAGCCCCTTTATAAAACGACTCATAGCCCCTTTATAGAACCAGTCATAGCCCCTTTATAGAACCAGTCATAGCCCCTTTATAAAACCAGTAATAGCCCCTTTATGAAACCAGTCATAGCCCCTTTATAAGACCAGTCATGTCATTGTTATAAAACCAGTCATAGCCCCTTTATAAAACTAGTCATAGACCCTTTATAAAACCAGTAATAGCCCCTTTATAAAACCAGTCAGACTGATCCCCCCCCCAAGTGTTACCATGAGATCATGTTTTAGACCTATTCCCCCTAAGTGTTTCCATGAGATCATGTTTTAGACCTATTCCCCCTAAGTGTTTCCATGAGATCATGTTTTAGACCTATTCCCCCTAAGTGTTTCCATGAGATCATGATTAGACCTATTCCCCCTAAGTGTTTCCATGAAATCATGTTTTAGACCTATTCCCCCTAAGTGTTTCCATGAGATCATGATTAGACCTATTCCCCCTAAGTGTTTCCATGAGATCATGATTAGACCTATTCCCCCTAAGTGTTTCCATGAGATCATGTTTTAGACCTATTCCCCCTAAGTGTTTCCATGAGATCATGTTTTAGACTGATCCCCCCCCCTAAGTGTTTCCATGAGATCATGATTAGACCTATTCCCCCTAAGTGTTTCAATGAAATCATGTTTTAGACCTATTCCCCCTAAGTGTTTCCATGAGATCATGATTAGACCTATTCCCCCTAAGTGTTTCCATGAGATCATGATTAGACCTATTCCCCCTAAGTGTTTCCATGAAATCATGTTTTAAACCTATTCCCCCTAAGTGTTTCCATGAGATCATGTTTTAGACCTATTCCCCCTAAGTGTTTCCATGAGATCATGATTAGACCTATTCCCCCTAAGTGTTTCCATGAAATCATGTTTTAGACTTGTCTTGGCAGAGATTGCGCTGTTAACCTCACATGAAATACCATTGGTGCCGCAGGACAGAACTCACTCTTGGTGCATGTGTGTGTGTTGTGTGTGTGTTGTGTGCGTGCGAGCAAGCTCGTCTGTTACAGCTGGTGTCTCGGATCCTGAACTTCTTGCTCCCGTTTGTCATCACCATATTCTGTGGTCACCTTGGCAACGCAGAGCTGGCGGGATATGCACTGGGCTCTGCGGTATTACCCACAATTATCTACTATGATTAGTTCTCTGACTGGCGTGTATAACCAATCACATGATAGATTTGGTGTGATCTTTAAACACGTTGCATGTTGGACTGACATGAACTTAAGTTGAAATTATAATGATTTTAAATTATAAATAAAGATTTGAAAAAAACATTTTGCAGTTATACAGACAGACTGACTCTATAATATTGTGACTTCATAGTAATATTTGTTGTTGTTCTTCCTGGCAGGTGATCAATGTGACCACGACCTCTACGGGCTACGGACTGGCTCTGGCCTGTGATACACTCGTCTCTCAGGTTAGACCCTCTGTGTGTGGGTTAGACCCTCTGTGTGTGGGTTAGACCCTCTGTGTGTGCGTTAGACCCTCTGTGTGTGCGTTAGACCCTCTGTGTGTGCGTTAGACCCTCTGTGTGTGCGTTAGACCCTCTGTGTGTGCGTTAGACCCTCTTTGTGTGGGTTAGGCTCTCTGTGTGTGGGTTAGGCCCTCTGTGTGTGGGTTAGACCCTCTGTGTGTGGGTTAGGCCCTCTGTGTGTGGGCTAGACCCTCTGTGTGTGGGTTAGGCTCTCTGTGTGTGGGTTAGACCCTCTGTGTGTGGGTCCACCCCCTTTTCCAGGCATCACCCATCTTCCCCATTATCCCCTGTGTATTTATACCTGTGTTCTCTGTTGGTCCATTGCCAGTTCATCTTGTTTTGTCAAGTCAACCAGCGTTTTTATTCTCAGCTCCTGCTGTTCCCAGTCTCTCTTTTTCTCACCCTCCTGGTTTTGACCCTTGCCTGTCCTGACTCTGAGCCCGCCTGCCTGACCAATCTGCCTGTCCTGACTCTGAGCCCGCCTGCCTGACCCTTGCCTGTCCTGACTCTGACCTCGCCTGCCTGATCACTCTGCCTGCCGACTTGTCCCTTTGCCCCACCTCTGGTTTACTGACCCCTGCCTGCCTTGACCTGTCTATTGCATGCCTCTGTTGGATAATCAAACCATTGTTAATTCGAAATGTCTGCACCTTACCTTGATTCCTGAACTGGCCATGACTGACCTAGCAGACCCGAGCAGTGCAACGCCATCTCCTCCCAGGGAGATACCATCAGTAGGCAAGAGGAATTGCTTCGTGTCCTTGTGGAGGGGGTCCAAACGTTGTCTGAACGTTGTCTGAACGTTGTCTGAACGCCAGGCAGTTTGCCAGAGCAAGTCCATGGGTTGTCTGGGAGGCCGCCTACCACGGTGGTAACCCTACAGCTCCACAGCAACGTCTCATCGGTCACTCCACCTTCCCGGAAGCCTCCGCTTACCTCCTCCTGAACGCTTCAATGGAGAGCCGAGCACCTGTCGGGCGTTCCTAGCTCAATGTGTCCTCGTCGTCGAGCTTCAGCCCTCCTCCTTCCCTTGGATCACTCCTACCTCATCACGCTGATGGCCGGGGAGAGCTCTCACCTGGGCTACTGACGTGTGGGAACAACAGCTGGCTATATGCGCTATTCTGGAGGGGTTTGTGGGAAAAGTGTAGAAGGTTTTTGATGCCCCGTTCTCCGGTAGAGAGGCCACCCAGAAGCTAATCCATCTTCGGCAGGAGTCCCTCAGTGTAGCTGATTATGCAGTGGATTTATACACGTTGGCAGTGGAGAGTGCTTGGAATCAAGAGGCACTGTTCAATATGTTCCTGCACGGCGTCTCAGAGGAGGTCAAGGACGAGCTTGCAGCCCGGGAGTTACCTACGGAGCTCGATTCCCTCATCACTCTGACCATCCGTATTGATGGGCGATTACGTGAAATTGTATTTCTCTCGCACGCCCAGGGATCCCACCTTGTCTCTGAGACTTCCCAGAAGCTCCCAAAGGTCTCGCTGCCGAGAAAACCCGAGGCTTCTCGACTTGCCCCGTAGACTGCCGAAGACAGATGAAACATTTTGTGCTATTTATCACAGACTACTTTGTGTCAAAGTTTAATAAGGACTCTCTCCTCCTCACCAGTGTCATGATCAAAGATCTGATCAAGAGCATCACACACAGCATATTGTTTAGTCATTGTGCTGCCACAGAATTAATTGTGGGCAAGGCCTCAAAAAAGCTTTTATATTTCAGAGCGGTGAGAAAAGTTCTATATATTATTGAAACACTATTGAGATTGTTAGTGAGAATGCCAGGTGTTGGTTCCGTGGGGGAAAGATTCTATTGGGGGAAAGGTTCATGTGGGGGTTACTATGGAAGCCAAGAAGGGGAGTGAGGTGTGTGTGTGTGTGTGTGTGTGTGTGTGTGTGTGTGTGTGTGTGTGTGTGTGTGTGTGTATTGGTGTGTGTTCAAACACACATCCATGTGGGTGTCTGGGAGAGGACGTGTGTCCATCTGATGAATGGGCATGTGCCTGAACTCAATTTTATACACAACTTGTTGTCTCACCAATTACTTTCTAATGACCAGTCATATAACCGTTAACACTACATGTACAACAGTTAAATAGAACATCCAAAATGTAATGACAATCATCCAAATGGATTTGTGTGTTCAGATGCCCTGTGTGGACAAAGTCATGGAACCTTATGACAATCAAATTAAATGAAGTACATTTTCAGAGAGAAAACTTGAAAATCGTTCCAATTCGACCGGAACACAGCAGGAGGGTTTAATAGACCAGGCTCACCGGTAGGAGCGCGTACTCTGGTGGGCCATATGGAGAATGTTCCCGCTTCCCTTGCTCACACCCCTTTTCATGCCATTCTGCTGTGGGGAGACCGGTCCAAATCTCTCCGGGTTCTCATTGACTCTAACGATACCTTTTTGGATGCTACCCTTCCCCACTCAGCCCCTCTCCATTCCCATGGACGTTAGAGTGCTGAACGGGCGCTCTATAGGCCGGGTCACACACAACACCACCACCATCAATCTACGTGTGTCAGGGAACCACAGCGAGGCTATCCAGTTCCTGCTCATCAAGTCCCCTCAGACACCCGTGGTATTGGGATTCTCCTGGCTCCCAGTGACACAATCCCCTCATTAACTGGTCTACTGGTGCCATCATGAGCTGGAGCCCGCTCTGCCACGCCCACTGCCTGAAGTCAACCTGCCCCGGGACGTCTTCCTGGGAGCTTGGAAGGTGCCCCGGAGCTCTTCACCATTCCAGCTGTGTACCAGGGAGGTGTCCAGGGAGGTGTTCAGCAAGGCCCGGGCCACTTCGCTCTTGCCCCATAGACCTTATAAATGCGGGATTGACCTTCTACTCCGCCCCAGGGACAACTGTACTCTCTGTCAGGACCAGAGACCAAGCCGATGGAGAACTACATTGGGGACTCCCTTCGGATTAATTTGTCGTCCTTCTTCCACCGGCGCAGGGTTCTTCTTTGTGGAAAAGAAGGACAAGACCCTTCGCCCGAGCATTGACTACCAGGATATCAACAACATAATGGTGAAGAACCGCTACCCGCTCATCTTCTTGGCCTTCGAGCCGCTCCACGGGGCAACTGTGTTTTCTAAGGTGGATCTACAGAACGCCTACCACCTGGTGTGGATACGGGAAGGAGACGAGTGGATGACTGACTTCAATACGGCCAGCGGTCACTACAATTTTCTGGTCATGCCATTTGGCCTTCCAATGCCCCTGCTGCGTTCCAGACTCTGGTCAATGATGTTTTCCGCAACATGTTGAACCGGTTCGTCTTTGTCTACCTAGATGACATCCTCATCTTCTCCCGTTCCACCCAAGAACATGTACTCCTCATCCGACAGGTTCTCCAATACATCCTGTTTGTATAATCAAATCAAATGTCATTTGTCACATACACATGGTTAGCAGATGTTAATAAAAGCAATATTTATTATACTTACCGATGTTGTGGATGAGCTCGTTGTTTGTTCTGTTCCTCTTTCTCTATCTCTCTGTAGCTTCCGGGTATGCTGGATAAGGACCCGAGCTAAGGGAATTGGGCTGACTTTGAAGTGCCTGTCCCGAATGGTTCATTCATGTAAATGGGCATATTGAAAGACACTGTCAGTAGTGATGTAATTTGGTAAATGTTATGTTGTGATATTGTTTCATAAACATGTTGCGATGTATATACTTTACTATTTTTAGTTAAATGGAAAATGTAGGTTTGACGAGGTAATTGCTTGATTAATTAGTGTTAATTGTTCTGAGGGGAGGGGCTAGCCCGACACAAGGAGCCTCTCTTTCAGTTCATTGAGAAGCATTGTGGATTGAGCTGTGGATGGGGCAGCATTGTGTTTAGCTGGCCCATAAGGTATATGTTAGATGGCAGCATTGTGTTTGGCTGTCCCATAAGGTATATGTTAGATGGCAGTACTGTGGATGGGGCAGCATTGTGTTTAGCTGGCCCATAAGGTATATGTTAGATGGAAGTACTGTGGATGGGGCAGCATTGTGTTTAGCTGTCCCATAAGGTATATGTTAGATGGCAGTACTGTGGATGGGGCAGCATTGTGTTTAGCTGTCCCATAAGGTATATGTTAGATGGCAGTACTGTGGATGGGGCAGCATTGTGTTTCGCTGGCCCATAAGGTATATGTTAGATGGCAGTACTGTGGATGGGGCAGCATTGTGTTTAGCTGTCCCATAAGGTATATGTTAGATGGCAGTACTGTGGATGGGGCAGCATTGTGTCTAGCTGGCCCATAAGGTATATGTTAGATGGCAGTACTGTGGATGGGGCAGCATTGTGTTTAGCTGGCCCATAAGGTATATGTTAGATGGCAGTACTGTGGATGGGGCAGCATTGTGTTTAGCTGTCCCATAAGGTATATGTTAGATGGCAGTACTGTGGATGGGGCAGCATTGTGTCTAGCTGGCCCATAAGGTATATGTTAGATGGCAGTACTGTGGATGGGGCAGCATTGTGTTTAGCTGGCCCATAAGGTATATGTTAGATGGCAGTACTGTTGTTTTTGTTCAGGGAATCACTATGTAAATAAACACCCTGAAGCACAGAATAACTTTTGCGGCTCTACCATCTTTTAATTTTGATAGAGGTTAGGTTTTCCAGTATAGCCTTCTGGCCTACTCTACGTGACACACCCTGATCTGTCTCACCTGTCCTTGTGATTGTCTCCACCCACCTCCCGGTGTTGCCCATCTTCACCATTATCCCCTGTGTATTTATACCTGTGTTCTCTGTTTGTCCATTGTCAGTTCATCTTGCTTTGTCAAGTCAACCAGCGTTTTTGTTCTCAGCTCCTGCTTTTCCTAGTCTCTCCTTTTCTCCCCCTCCTGGTTTTGGCCTGTGCTGACTCTGAGCCCACCTGCCTGACCAGTCTACCTGCCCCTGACCCTGATTCTGCCTGGAACCTGCCCCTTTGTCCCCAGGATTATTGACCTCTGCCTACCTTAAACCTGAGCCTGCCTGCCATCCGGTACCGTTGGTACCGTCCGCTACCTCTGGTTTACTGACCCCTGCCTGCCTTGACCTGTCTATCCTCCCTTTTGGATTATCAAACCATTGTTACTTCGACGTTTCTGCATCTGGGTCTTACCTTGATTCCTCATACTTTAGTGTTGCTCCAGTCACCATTAATCCACTACTATGGAGACGGCAATACAGTTCAACAAACACTGTGTCTGTCTGTGTGTGTGTGTGTGTGTCTGTGTGTGTGTGTGTATAGACATTTGGCAGCAGTAACCTGCACCGTGTGGGGGTGATCCTGCAGAGAGCAGTGTTGATCCTGCTGCTGCTCTGTCTGCCCTGCTGGGGCCTCCTCATCAACGCCCAAAACATCCTACTAGCCATGAATCAGGAGCAGGAGGTGGCCCGGTGGGAAACACACAGATACACACAAACACATTTACACACACACACACACACACACACGCTGTGGATGTTGACTCAAACATAAATGTCTGTGCATTGTGGTTGGTATGTAACTGACCGTTTGTTCTGTTGTCTCCCCGTCAGGATCGCCCAACTTTATGTGATGCTTTACCTGCCTGCTGTTCCTGTGAGTAACACTGTCTCCAACCAGAGGACTGAGATAAAGCCTGAATGGGGACATAGGACAGTCTAGACACAGCCTGGTTGTGGACAGTCTAAATAGAGCTTACATGGGGACATACGACTGAGATAGTCTAGATAGAGCCTGGGTGGGGACAGAGGATAGAGCCTGGGTGGGGACAGAGGATAGAGATAGAGCCTGGGTGGGGACAGAGGATAAACTTGATAGAGCCTGGGTGGGGACAGAGGACAGACTTGATAGAGCCTGGGTGGGGACAGAGGTCAGTCTAGACAGAGCTGGGGTGGGGACAGAGGACAGTCTAGATAGAGCTGGGGTGGGGACAGAGGACAGTCTAGATAGAGCTGGGGTGGGGACAGAGGACAGTCTAGATATAGCTGGGGTGGGGACAGAGGACAGTCTAGATAGAGCTGGGGTGGGGACAGAGGACAGTCTAGATATAGCTGGGGTGGGGACAGAGGACAGTCTAGATAGAGCTGGGGTGGGGACAGAGGTCAGTCTAGACAAAGCTGGGGTGGGGACAGAGGTCAGTCTAGCCTCTCTGAACTACTGATACCGTATCCGGGAGCGTAACTACACCCTCTGAATTAACTCCATAATATCGACCGAAACATGGCAAACGTTGTTTGAATCAATCCCCAAGGTGTTTTTTCACATATCTCTTCATTGATATGCCGTTCGTGGAAGCATGGTTTGTCTCTGAATTCCATGGAAAAATACCAGCACCTGAGTTTTGCGCATCAATTTCCACGCAGGACACCGTGCGGGACACTTGGAAAATGTAGTCTCTTATGGTCAATCTTCCAATGATATGCCTGCAAATACGTCACAATGCTCCAGACCCCTTGGGGAAACGATAGAAAGGGCAGGCTCATTATGCAAATCGGTGCCTCAGAAATCCTGTTCATTTCCTGGTTGCAGAAACATCTTGGTTTCGCCTGTAGCATGAGTTCTGGGGCACTCACAGTGAAAATCTTTGCAGTTCTGGAAACGTCAGAGTGTCTTCTTTCCAAAGCTACCAATCCCATGCATAGTCGAGCATCTTTTTGTGACGATATATTGCGCTTAAAACGGGAACGTCTTTTTATCCAAAAATGAAATAGCGCCCCCGTAGGCTTAAGAGGCTAGACAGAGCTGGGGTGGGGACAGAGGACAGTCTAGATAGAGCTGGGGTGGGGACAGAGGACAGTCTAGATATAGCTGGGGTGGGGACAGAGGACAGTCTAGATAGAGCTGGGGTGGGGACAGAGGACAGTCTAGATAGAGCTGGGGTGGGGACAGAGGACAGTCTAGATATAGCTGGGGTGGGGACAGAGGACAGTCTAGATAGAGCTGGGGTGGGGACAGAGGACAGTCTAGATATAGCTGGGGTGGGGATCGGGGACAGTCTAGATAGAGCTGGGATGGGGACGGAGGACAGTTTAGACAGAGCCTTGGTGTGGAAAGAGGACTGAAATAGACCCTGGGTTGGGCCAAAGGACAATATAGACAGCCTGGATGGTGACAGAAGACCAAAATAGAGTCTGGGTGGGGACAGAGGACTGAGCTAGAGCCTGGGTGGGGACAGAGGACTGAGATAGAGCCTGGGTTAGGACAGAGACCAGTCTAGACAGAGCCTGGGTGGGAACAGAGGACTGAGATAGAGCCTGGGTGGGAAAAGAGGACTGAGATAGAGCCTGGGTGGGGACAGAGGACTGAGATAGAGCCTGGGTGGGGACAGAGGACTGAGATAGAGCCTGGGTGGGGACAGAGGACTGAGATAGAGCCTGGGTGTGGACAGAGGACTGAGATAGAGCCTGGGTTAGGACAGAGGACTGAGATAGAGCCTGGGTGGGGACAGAGGACTGAGATAGAGCCTGGGTGTGGACAGAGACCAGTATAGACAGAGCCTGGGTGGGAAAAGAGGACTGAGATAGAGCCTGGGTTAGGACAGAGACCAGTCTAGACAGAGCCTGGGTGGGAAAAGAGGACTGAGATAGAGCCTGGGTGGGGACAGAGGACTGGGATAGAGCCTGGGTGGGGACAGAGGACTGAGATAGAGCCTGGGTGGGGGCAGAGGACTGAGATAGAGCCTGGGTGGGGACAGAGGACTGAGTTAGAGCCTGGGTGTGGACAGAGGACAGTCTATATAGAGCTTGGGTGGGGACAGAGGACTGTGGTTTAGTCTGGGTGGGGACAAAGGACAGTGTAGATATAGTCTAGGTGAAGACATATGACAGAGCAAAGGTGTGGACAAAAGACCGTCTAGATAAAGCAATGGTGGTGACATAGGAATGTTTAGATAGAGCCAGGCTGGTGACAGAGGAATGTTTAGATAGAGCCAGGCTGGTGACAGAGGAATGTTTAGATAGAGCAAGGGTGGTGACAGAGGAATGTTTAGATAGAGCCAGGCTGGTGACAGAGGAATGTTTAGATAGAGCCAGGCTGGTGACAGAGGAATGTTTAGATAGAGCCTGGATGGGGAGAGAGGAGTGACATAGTGCCTGGTTGGGTCCTGAAGACAGTCTAGGTAGAGCCTGGGTGGGGACTCCGTCTGGGGTCTGAGTGTTCCGTCTGGGGTCTGACTGATCCATCTGGGGTCTGAGTGTTCCGTCTGGGGTCTGAGTGTTCCTTCTGGGATCTGTCTTATCCGTCTGGGGTCGGAGTGTTCCGTCTGGGGTCTGATTGTTCTGTCTGGAGTCTGACTGATCCGTCTGGGGTCTGAGTGTTCCGTCTGGGGTCTGACTGCTTTGTCTGGGTAATTCTAAACGACGGACATCATTACTCTTCCACCCCTCTCCTCCTTTCACAGGCTATGTTCCTGCACCAGTTGCAAACAACTTACCTACAGAACCAGGTATTGTGTGTGTGTGTGTGTGTGTGTGTGTGTGTGTGTGTGTGTGTGTGTGTGTGTGTGTGTGTGTGTGTGTGTGTGTGTGTGTGTGTGTGCTGTGTGTGCTTTTTTGCATTATTTGTAACTTATTTAGTCCATAATGTTTCTGCTACCGAAAAGAGCTTCTGGATATCCGAACAGCGATTACTCACCTCGTACTAGACAAAGATGTTTTCTTTAATGAATTGGACGCAAAGGATCTACTTCAGACACCCTACAAGGCCCAAATCCCTGTCATTCTCATGAAGGAGAGACAGATTTATCGGGGACGTTGGTCAGGGTGCCTTGTAAGGATCCGACTGCGAGTGGGCCTCTACCATCAGTCTTATTACCCAACGTACCATCATTGGATAACAAAATGGACGAGCTGCGGTCACGAATATCCTTCCGACGGGACATTAAATATCTTCTGTTTCACTGAGTCGTGGCTAAACGACCACATGGATAACAAACTGCCGGCGAGTTTTCGCTGCATCTGCAAGATAGAACTGCTGCCTCTGGTGAGACAAGGGCTGGCAGTCTGTGTTTATTTGTAAACAACAGCTGTTACTCTATCATGAGGTAGAGTATCTCATGATAAGTTGTAGACCACACTAAGACCACACTCAATGAACTGTATTCCGCCATAAGCAAACAGGAAAACGCTCATCCAGAGGCAGTGCTCCTAGAAGCCAGAGACTTTAATGCAGGGAAGCTTAAATCTGTTTTACCTAATTTCTACCAGCATGTTAAATGTGCAACCAGAGGGAAAAAAGCTCTAGACCACCTTTACACCACACACAGAGAATGACAGTAATTATATATTCCTGAATCCTGCTTACAAGCGAAAACTAAACAGGAAGCACCAGAAGTGGTCAGACGATGCAGATGCTAAAATACTGGACTGTTTTGCTAGCACAGACTGGAATATGTTCCGGGATTCCTCCAATGGTATTGAGGAGTACACCACAACAGTCACTGGCTTCATCAATAAGTGCATAGATGACATTGCTCCCAAAAGTGACCACACGTACATACAACAACCAGAAGTCATGAACTACAGGCCACATCTGCACTGTGCTAAGGGGTAGAGCTTTCAAGGAGCGAGCGGGATGCTTAAAAGAAATCCTGCTATGCCCTCTGACGAACCATTAAACAGGCAAACTATTACAGACTACAAAGGGAAGCACAGCCGCGAGCTGCCCAGTTACAACAGCCTACCAGATGAGCTAAATTACTTCTATGCTCGCTTCGAGGCAAGCAACACTGAAGCATGCATGAGAGCATCAGCTGTTCCCGGACGACTGTGTGATCAGGCTCTCTGTAGCTGATGTCAGTAAGACCTTTAATAAACAGGTCAACATTCACAAGGCCTCTGGGCCAGATGGATTACCAGGACGTGTAGTCCAAACACTTTAATAAACAGGTCAACATTCACAAGGCCTCTGGGCCAGACGGATTACCAGGACGTGTAGTCCAAACACTTTAATAAACAGGTCAACATTCACAAGGCCTCTGGGCCAGACGGATTACCAGGACGTGTAGTCCAAACACTTTAATAAACAGGTCAACATTCACAAGGCCTCTGGGCCAGACGGATTACCAGGACGTGTAGTCCAAACACTTTAATAAACAGGTCAACATTCACAAGGCCGCTGGGCCAGATGGATTACCAGGACGTGTAGTCCAAACACTTTTATAGGCCGGTCATGGCTCACATCAAAACCATTATCCCAGAAACACCAAGGCCCACTCCAATTTGAATACCGCCCCAACAGATCCACAGATTATGCAATCTCTGTTACACTCAACACTGCAGTTTCCAACCTGGACAAAAGGAAACCTATGTGAGAATGCTATTCATTGACCACAGCTCAGCATTCAACACAATACCAGACAGAGCCATACTCATCACTAAGCACCATACTCATCACTAAGCTTAGGACTCTGGGACTAAGCACTTCCCTCTGCAACTGGATCCTGGACAACCCGACTGGCCGCCCCCGGGTGGTAAGGTTAGGTAACGACACATCTGCTATGCTGATCCTCAACACAGGGGCCTGCTCAGTCCCCTCCTGCAGTGGAGCAGGTTGAGAGCTTCAAGTTCCCTGGTGTCCACATCACCAAAAAACTATCATGGTCCAAACACACCAATACAGTCATGAAGAGGGAACAACAAAGCCTCTTCCCCCTCAGGTGACTGATCAGATTTGGCATGGGTTCTACAGCTGCACCACCGAGAGCATCACTGCCTGATATGGAAACTGCTCGGTCTCCGACCGCAAGGCACTACACAGGGTAGTGCGTACGGCCCAGTACATCACTGGCTTCCTGCCATCCAGGACGTCTATACCGGTGTCAGAGGAAGGCCGTACAAATTGTCAAAGACTCCAGCCACCCCAGTCATAGAATGTTCTCTCTGCTACTGCATGGCAAGCGGTACCAGAGCGCCAAGTCTAGGTCCAAAAGGCTTCTTAACAGCTTCTACCCTCCAAACCATAAGACTCCTGAAAAGCTCATCAAAAGGCTACTGGACTATTTGCATTGTCCCACCTTATTTTTCTTTAAACTGCATTGTTGGTTAAAGGGCTTGTAAGTTAGCATTTCACTGTAAGTTCTACAGCTGTTGTATTCAGCGCATGTGACAAATACAAATGGATTTAATTTGACTGTGTCTCCCAGGGGATCATCCTACCTCAGATGTACACAGCAGCAGCAGCTAACCTCATTAACCTGGCTGTGAACTACATCCTGCTCTTCAGCCTGGAGATGGGAGTCATGTACTGCCCTAGCTTCCTCTCCTGCTCCTATCCTCTCCTGCTCCTATCCTCTTCTTCCTCTCCTGCTCCTATCCTCTTCTGCTCCTATCCTCTACTGCTCCTATCCTCTCCTTCCTCTCCTGCTCCTATCCTCTACTGCTCCTATCCTCTTCTTCCTCTCCTGCTCCTATCCTATCCTCTCCTGCTCCTATCCTCTTCTTCCTCTCCTGCTCCTATCCTATCCTCTCCTGCTCCTATCCTCTTCTTCCTCCTGCTCCTATCATCTTCTTCCTCTCCTGCTCCTATCCTCTTCTTCCTCCTGCTCCTATCATCCTCTTCCCTCTCCTGCTCCTATCCTATCCTCTCCTGCTCCTATCCTATTTCTTCCTCCCCTCCTCCTTCTCTTCCTCCTCATTATCTCTCCCTTCTCTCTCTCTAGTCCTCCTCTACTCTCTTTTCCCGCTGTCTTTCCCTCTCCTCGTTCTCTCCTCTTACTTACTCTTCCTCTCCTCCTTCTCTTCCTCCTCTCCTCCTTCTCTTCATCCCCTCTTTCCTCCTTCTCTCTCCCTCCTCCCTTCTATTCCTCCCCTCCCTTTCTCTTCCTCCCTCCTCCTTCTCTTCCTCCCCCCTCCTCCTTCTCTTCCTCCCTCCTCCTTCTTTTTCTCCCCTCCTCTTTCTCTTCCTTCTCTGCCTCTCCTCCTCATTCTCCTCCCCTCCTCCTTCTCTTCCTTCTCTTCCTCTCCTCCTCATTCTCTTCCTCTCCTCATTCTCTTCCTCCCCTCCTCCTTCACTTCCTCTTCCTCTCCTCCTCATTCTCTTCCTCCTCATTCTGCATTCTCTTCCTCCCCCTCCTCCTCTCTTCCTCCCCTCCTCCTTCTATTCCTCCCCTCCTCCTTCTCTTCCTTCTCTTCCTCTCCTCCTCATTCTCCTCCCCTCCTCCTTCTATTCCTCCCCTCCTCCTTCTCTTCTTCCCCTCCTCCTTCTCTTCCTTCTCTTCCTCTCCTCCTTCTCTTCCTCCCCTCCTTCTCATCCTCCCCTCCCCTCATCCTTCTCTTCCTCCCCTCCTCCTTCTCTTGCTCCCCTCCTTCACTCCCCTCTTCCTTCTCTCCCCTCCTTATCTTCCTCTCCTCCTCATTCTCTTCCCCTCCACCTTCTCTTCCTCCCCTCCTCCTTCACTTCCCTCGTCCTTCTCTTCCTCCCCTCCTCCTTTTCTTGCTCCCCTCCTTCACTCCCCTCTTCCTTCTCTCCCCTCCTTCTCTTCCTCTCCTCCTCATTCTCTTCCTCCCCTCCCCCTTCACTCCCCTCTTCCTTCTCTCCCCTCCTTCTCTTCCTCTCCTCCTCATTCTCTTCCTCCCCTCCTCCTTCACTCCCCTCTTCCTTCTCTCTCCCCTCCTTCTCTTCCTCTCCTCCTCATTCTCTTCCCCTGTCCTCCTTCTCTTCCTCCCCTCCTCCTTCACTCCCCTCTTCCTTCTCTCCCCTCCTTCTCTTCCTCTCCTCCTCATTCTCTTCCCCTCCACCTTCTCTTCCTCCTCCCTCTCCTTCACTTCCCCCTATCCTCCTTCTCTTCCTATCCTCCTTCTCTTCCTCCTATCCTCCTTCTTCTCTTCCTCCCCTCCTCCTTCTCTTCCTTCCATCCTCCTTCACTCCCCTCTTCCTTCTCTCCTCCTATCCCTCCTTCTCTTCCCTCCCCTCCCCCCTCGTCCTTCTCTTCCTCCCCTCCTCCTTCACTTCCCTCTTCCTTCTCTTCCTCTCCTCCTTCTCTTCCTTCTATCCTCCTTCTCTTCCTCCCCTCCCCTCGTCCTTCTCTTCCTCCCCTCCTCCTTCACTTCCCTCTTCCTTTTCTTCCTCTCCTCCTTCTCTTCCTTCTATCCTCCTTCTCTTCCTCCCCTCCCCTCGTCCTTCTCTTCCTCCCATCCTCCTTCACTCCCCTCTTTCTTCTCTTCCTCTCCTCCTTCTCTTCCTCCCATCCTCCTTCTCTTGCACCCCTCCTTCACTCCCCTCTTCCTTCTCTCCCCTCCTTCTCTTCCTCCCCTCCTTCTCTCACCCTCCTCCTTCTTCTCATTTACTCCTCCTTCTCTCCCCTTCCTCCTCTCAATTACTGTAAATGTGTTGTTGTGTGTTATAATTACTCCTGCTCCTATCCTCTTCTTCCTCCTGCTCCTATCATCTTCTTCCTCTCCTGCTCCTATCCTCTTCTTCCTCCTGCTCCTATCATCCTCTTCCTCTCCTGCTCCTATCCTAATCCTCTCCTGCTCCTATCCTCTTTCTTCCTCCCTCCACCTTCTCTTCCTCCTCATTATCTCTCCCTTCTCTCTCTCTAGTCCTCCTCTACTCTCTTTTCCTCTGTCTTTCCCTCTCCTCGTTCTCTCCTCTTACTTACTCTTCCTCTCCTCCTTCTCTTCCTCCTCTCCTCCTTCTCTTCATCCCCTCTTCCTCCTTCTCTCCCCTCCTCCTTCTATTCCTCCCCTCCCCTTTCTCTTCCTCCCCTCCTCCTTCTCTTCCTCCCCTCCTCCTTCTCTTCCTCCCCTCCTCCTTCTTTTTCTCCCCTCCTCTTTCTCTTCCTTCTCTTCCTCTCCTCCTCATTCTCCTCCCCTCCTCCTTCTCTTCCTTCTCTTCCTCTCCTCCTCATTCTCTTCCTCTCCTCATTCTCTTCCTCCCCTCCTCCTTCACTTCCCTCTTCCTCTCCTCCTCATTCTCTTCCTCCTCATTCTCTTCCTCCCCTCCTCCTTCTCTTCCTCCCCTCCTCCTTCTCTTCCTCCCCTCCTCCTTCTCTTCCTCCCCTCCTCCTTCTTTTTCTCCCCTCCTCTTTCTCTTCCTTCTCTTCCTCTCCTCCTCATTCTCCTCCCCTCCTCTTCTCTTCCTTCTCTTCCTCTCCTCCTCATTCTCTTCCTCTCCTCATTCTCTTCCTCCCCTCCTCCTTCACTTCCCTCTTCCTCTCCTCCTCATTCTCTTCCTCCTCATTCTCTTCCTCCCCTCCTCCTTCTCTTCCTCCCCTCCTCCTTCTATTCCTCCCCTCCTCCTTCTCTTCCTTCTCTTCCTCTCCTCCTCATTCTCCTCCCCTCCTCCTTCTATTCCTCCCCTCCTCCTTCTCTTCTTCCCCTCCTCCTTCTCTTCCTTCTCTTCCTCTCCTCCTTCTCTTCCTCCCCTCCTTCTCATCCTCCCCTCCCCTCATCCTTCTCTTCCTCCCCTCCTCCTTCTCTTGCTCCCCTCCTTCACTCCCCTCTTCCTTCTCTCCCCTCCTTATCTTCCTCTCCTCCTCATTCTCTTCCCCTCCACCTTCTCTTCCTCCCCTCCTTCACTTCCCTCGTCCTTCTCTTCCTCCCCTCCTCCTTTTCTTGCTCCCCTCCTTCACTCCCCTCTTCCTTCTCTCCCCTCCTTCTCTTCCTCTCCTCCTCATTCTCTTCCTCCCCTCCTCCTTCACTCCCCTCTTCCTTCTCTCCCCTCCTTATCTTCCTCTCCTCCTCATTCTCTTCCCCTCCACCTTCTCTTCCTCCCCTCCTCCTTCACTCCCCTCTTCCTTCTCTCCCCTCCTTCTCTTCCTCTCCTCCTCATTCTCTTCCCCTCCACCTTCTCTTCCTCCCCTCTCCTTCACTTCCCCCTATCCTCCTTCTCTTCCTATCCTCCTTCTCTTCCTCCTATCCTCCTTCTTCTCTTCCTCCCCTCCTCCTTCTCTTCCTTCCATCCTCCTTCACTCCCCTCTTCCTTCTCTTCCTCCTATCCTCCTTCTCTTCCTCCCCTCCCCTCGTCCTTCTCTTCCTCCCCTCCTCCTTCACTTCCCTCTTCCTTCTCTTCCTCTCCTCCTTCTCTTCCTTCTATCCTCCTTCTCTTCCTCCCCTCCCCTCGTCCTTCTCTTCCTCCCCTCCTCCTTCACTTCCCTCTTCCTTTTCTTCCTCTCCTCCTTCTCTTCCTTCTATCCTCCTTCTCTTCCTCCCCTCCCCTCGTCCTTCTCTTCCTCCCATCCTCCTTCACTCCCCTCTTTCTTCTCTTCCTCTCCTCCTTCTCTTCCTCCCATCCTCCTTCTCTTGCACCCCTCCTTCACTCCCCTCTTCCTTCTCTCCCCTCCTTCTCTTCCTCCCCTCCTTCTCTCACCCTCCTCCTTCTTCTCATTTCCTCCTCCTTCTCTCCCCTTCCTCCTCTCAATTACTGTAAATGTGTTGTTGTGTGTTATAATTACTGAGTGTGTGTGTGTGTGTGTTTATTGATCCTGTGCCTGTGTTGTTGTGTTGTGTAGAGGCTCTGCTATAGCGAACAGCCTGTCTCAGATCACCATCAGTCTGCTCCTCTACTTATATATCTGTTGGAGAGGCCTCCACAAGAACACATGGGCAGGTCAGACACATACACTTTGTCCCTCCCCCTGCTGGCCAAATGTGGTTATGGATGTCTATAGATACGTATTTAGCGATGACTGATGTGTGGGTGCTCCTCCAGGCTGGTCCAGTGAGGCCCTCCAGGAGTGGGGTTCCTACATGCAGCTGGCCATCCCCAGTACCCTGATGGTCTGCTTCGAGTGGTGGGTCTGGGAGATAGGAGGCTTCCTCGCTGGTCAGTCTGTCTAATAGGAATTCAAAACCATTCGATTCGTCTTCCCCTCTCCCCAACAACGTCTCACAGTTTCCCTTTGGAATTCGATATATCATGGATGAACATCTATTTTTGATGCATTCATTCAGAATTATTTCCATGTTGTTACAGGGTTAATTCTGTGTGGTTACAGGGTTAATTCCGTGTGGTTACAGGGTTAATTCCACGTGGTTACAGGGTTAATTCTCCATGGTTACAGGGTTAATTCTGTGTGGTTACAGGGTTAATTCTCCATGGTTACAGGTTTAATTCTGTGTGGTTACAGGGTTAATTCTCCATGGTTATAGAGTTAATTATGTGTGGTTACAGGGTTAATTCTGTGTGGTTACAGGGTTAATTCCGTGTGGTTACAGGGTTAATTCCGTGTGGTTACAGGGTTAATTCCATGTGGTTACAGGGTTAATTCTCCATGGTTACAGGGTTAATTCTGTGTGGTTACAGGGTTAATTCTCCATGGTTACAGAGTTAATTATGTGTGTTTACAGGGTTATTTCTGTGTGGTTACAGGGTTAATTCTCCATGGTTACAAGGTTAAAACAGAAACAACTCAAAGGTTAACAGCTTAGGCATTCATTCTGAGTGGTTAAGGTTAGGGCTATGGTTTGGGGAAGACTTTAAAAAGACGCGCTATTACCATCAGGTCTATTTCTAGTCATCAGGCTGCACTCTCCCCACACCATAGAATCTAAAAAGGTTCTTCGGCCGTCCCCGTGGGAGAACCCTTTGAAGAACCCTTTTTGGTTCCAGGTAGAATGCCTTTGAGTTCCATGTTGAACCCTTTCCACAAAGGATCTAAAAGGGTTCTACCTGGAAGCACAAAGGGTTATCCTATAGGGACAGCCGAAGAACCCTTTTTTTCTAGGAGTGCACACCACTCTCTCTAGCTCACTAGCTCTCTCTCTCTTTCTCTCTCTTTTGTTTATCTCTCTAGGTATGCTAGGAGAGGTGGATCTTGCAGCACAGCATGTGCTGTTGGAGATAGGAGCCATTACCTACATGGTGAGAAACACACCTACCTAGTTACCTCTTCCCCATAACTCTCCTCACCCCTTCCTCACTCTGAACTTCAAGATCACCTTCTCTCCCATTCACCAACCTCCCACTGTCTTTCTGTCTCAGTGTGAATCACTAGATAGTATACACCAGGTATAGTATACACCAGGTATAGTATACACCAGGGATAATATACACCAGGGATAGTATACACCAGGGATAGTATACACCAGGGATAGTATACACCAGGGATAGTATACACCAGGTATAGTATACACCAGGTATCGTATACACCAGGGATAGTATACACCAGGGATAGTATACACCAGGGATAGTATAAACCAGGTATAGTATACATCAGGGATAGTATACACCAGGTATAGTATACACCAGGTATAGTATACACCAGGGATAGTATAAACCAGGTATAGTATACATCAGGGATAGTATACACCAGGTATAGTATACACCAGGGATAGTATACACCAGGGATAATATACACCAGGGATAATATACACCAGGTATAGTATACACCAGGGATAGTATACACCAGGGATAGTATACACCAGGTATAGTATACACCAGGTATAGTATACACCAGGTAAAGTATACACCAGGGATAGTATACACCAGGGATAATATACACCAGGTATAGTATACACCAGGGATAGTATACACCAGGGATAATATACACCAGGTATAGTATACACCAGGGATAGTATACACCAGGTATAGTATACACCAGGTATAGTATACACCAGGGATAGTATACACCAGGGATAGTATACACCAGGGATAGTATACACCAGGTATAGTATACACCAGGGATAGTATACACCAGGGATAGTATACACCAGGTGTAGTATACACCAGGTATAGTATACACCAGGGATACACCAGGGATAGTATACACCAGTTCCCTCTAGGTGTCCATGTGACTACCTGTGTGGTAACTAACTGTGGGGTCCTTGTCCAGTTCCCTCTAGGTGTCCATGTGACTACCTGTGTGGTAACTAACTGTGGTAGTCCTTGTCCAGTTCCCTCTAGGTGTCCATGTGACTACCTGTGTGGTAACTAACTGTGGTAGTCCTTGTCCAGTTCCTTCTAGGTGTCCATGTGACTACCTGTGTGGTAACTAACTGTGGGGTCCTTGTCCAGTTCCCTCTAGGTGTCCATGTGACTACCTGTGTGGTAACTAACTGTGGGGTCCTTGTCCAGTTCCCTCTAGGTGTCCATGCCGCTGCCTGTGTGGTAACTAACTGTGGTAGTCCTTGTCCAGTTCCCTCTAGGTGTCCATGCCGCTGCCTGTGTACGGGTGGGGAACGCTCTGGGAGCAGGAGACACCTCCAGGGCTCTACTCACCTGCAAAGTAGCCCTGGTGCTCTCAGGTAAAACCATGCTTAGCATTATGTTGTTAATTTGCTGGATATATTTTTTTTTATTTATAGATTTTTTTCTCATGTCTTTTTCAAGAGAGACCTGGCTCAAAAGCAGCAAGGGGAACAAAGTTTCAGACAAAACAATCTACATCCTTTACTAACACAACATTAAACAAAACTATAGACACACATATAGTACAACAATGACATATTACGTTAAAAAAACACGAATGTCATGACTTAAAAACAGCTAAAACCCTAAAGACACTCTTCTATGATATTTACATTGATCAAGTGCTTAAACTTAAAAATGTTCAGGAGAGAATTCCAGGACCACGGAGCTGAGTAACTAAAATTATTTCTACCATGACCTGTTCTAATTCTTGACACTGTTAGAAGCAAATATTGGCGGGACCTGGAACACGCTGTCGTATACCCGTTGATCCAGAGCATTCCAAACATGCTCAAAGTGATGTCTGCTCAGTATGCAGACCATGGAAGAACTGGAACATTTTCAGCTTCCAGGAATTGTGTCCAGATCCTTGTGACATGTATCATGCTGAAACATGGACATACTAACAACCTCTCTAAAACAACTTTGGAAGCGGCTTATGGTAGTGAAGTTAACGTTTAATCCTCTGGCAACAGGTCCAGTGGACATTCCTGCAGTCAGAATGCCAACTGCATGCTCCCTCAAATCTGGAGACATCTGTGGCAATGTCTTGTGAGACAAAACTGCACATTTTAAAGTGGCCTTGTATTGTCCCCAGCACAAAACAGTTTTTGTGTTGACTGACCATGTCTTAAAGTAATGATGGACTGTCGTTTCTCTTTGCTTATTTGAGCTGTTCTTGCCAGGATATGGAATTTGTCTTTTATCAAATAGAGCTATCTTCTGTATACCCCCTCTACCTTGTCACAACACAACTGACAAAAGCACAATGTTCAATAATCTGAGAACAGCGTTCAGCCACAAAAGCAAGCCATACAGTTACCCGCCAAGTTGTGGAGTCAACAAAAGTCATAAATAGCATTATAAATCTTCACTTACCTTTGCTGATCTTCATCGGGAATGCACTCCCAGGACTCCCGCAAGAAATGTTTGTTTTGTTCGATTACGTCCATATTTATGTCCAAATACCTCCGTTTCGTTTGCGCATTTAGTTCACTATTCCAAAGGCACAATGCACGAGCACAAACTCCAGACGAAAAGTCAAAAGATCTCTGTTACAGTTTGTAGAAACATGTCAAACGATGTTTACAATCAATCCTTAGGGTCCTTTTATAATAAATCTTCAATAATATTCCAACCGGACCATAGAGTATTCATTACAGAGGAAAAAGAAGGAACGGCGTGCCCACATGACCGCGCAGTAAACAACTGATTGGCCACAGCCTAGTCCACTTGTTGAAACAGCTCTTATTCAACCACCTTCCACAATAGAAGCCTCAAACAACTTTCTAAAGACTGTTGACATCTGCTGCAAGCCTTGGGAAGTGCAATCTGGCCCCATAGACACAGCATATGGATAGGCAATCACTTAAATGAAACTACGAACCTCAGATTTCCCACTTCCTTGTTGGATTTGTCTCAGGTTTTCGCCTGCCATATGAGTTCTGTTATACTCACAGATATCATTCAAACTTCAGTGTGTTTTCTATTGAATACTACTAATAATATGCATATATTCGCATCTGGCGCAGAGTAGCAGGCAGTTTACTCTGGGCACCTTATTCATCCAAGCTACTCAATACTGCCCCCCTGTCACCAAGATGTTTTAAGAAGTAAAGAAATTGCACATATGAACTTTTCTGTGAATTGAAATGCATTCCAAGTGACTACCTCATGAAGCTGGTTGAGAGAATGCATAGAGTGTGCAAAGCTGTCATCAAGGCAAAGGGTGGCTACTTTGAAGAATCTAAAAACTAAAAATATATTTTGATTTGTTTAACACTGTTTTGGTTACAAAATGATTTCATATGTGTTATTTCATGTCTTCACTAGTATTCCACAAAATGGAAAATAGTTTAAAAAATATTTTTTTTTGAATGTGTGTCCAAACCTTTGACTGGTACTGTATATTGTGTTATATATTGTTGTCTATATTATTAATATAGTTGTATGTGTTGTTTGTGGTGCAGGAGTGCTGGCTGTGTTCCAGGGTATTGCCATCGGTAGCTCCAGGCATGTGTTAGGCTACATCTTCACCTCAGACCAGTGAGACAATATATCATGTATTATTAATAGACCAGTGTGAAATGATTGAAACCCTTGTGAGTAGACGAGTAAAAAGCATTGTAATCAATATAGAATTCATGTAATTAGCTGCACCAAAACATTGGGAGATTATAGTACTTTCAAATCAAATGTTATTAATCACATGATTGATAAATAACAGGTGTAAACAAACAGCGAAATGCTTACAGCCCTTCCCAACAATGCAGGGAAAATAATATGTAAATAGTGGCAGGAGGAATATGTGGATGTGAAGGTCTACAGGGTAATGGAGATACGCACATATCGGCAGGGATAAAGGATAGATAATAGACAGTAGCAGCAGTATGCTGTAGGTAGGGGTAAAGGACAGATAATAGACAGTAACAGCAGTATACTGTAGGTAGGGGTAAAGGATAGATAATAGACAGTAACAGCAGTATACTGTAGGTAGGGGTAATGGATAGATAATAGACAGTAACAGCAGAATACTGTAGGCAGGGGGTAAAGTGACTAGACGACAGGATAGATAATAGACAGTAACAGCAGTATACTGTAGGTAGGGGTAAAGGATAGATAATAGACAGTAGCAGCAGTATGCTGTAGGTAGGGGTAAAGGACAGATAATAGACAGTAACAGCAGTATACTGTAGATAGGGGTAAAGGATAGATAATAGACAGTAACAGCAGTATGCTGTAGGTAGGGGTAAAGGATAGATAATAGACAGTAACAGCAGAATACTGTAGGCAGGGGGTAAAGTGACTAGACGACAGGATAGATAATAGACAGTAACAGCAGTATACTGTAGGTAGGGGTAATGGATAGATAATAGACAGTAACAGCAGAATACTGTAGGCAGGGGGTAAAGTGACTAGACGACAGGATAGATAATAGACAGTAACAGCAGTATACTGTAGGTAGGGGTAATGGATAGATAATAGACAGTAACAGCAGTATACTGTAGGTAGGGGTAAAGGATAGATAATAGACAGTAACAGCAGTATACTGTAGGTAGGGGTAAAGGATAGATAATAGACAGTAACAGCAGTATACTGTAGGTAGGGGTAAAGGATAGGTAATAGACAGTAACAGCAGTATACTGTAGGTAGGGGTAAAGGATAGATAATAGACAGTAACAGCAGTATACTGTAGGTAGGGGTAAAGGATAGATAATAGACAGTAACAGCAGTATACTGTAGGTAGGGGTAAAGGATAGCTAATAGACAGTAACAGCAGTATACTGTAGGTAGGGGTAAAGGATAGAAAATAGACAGTAACAGCAGGGGTAAAGCTTTTGGTAGCCTGATTGTGTCAAGACTGAGAAGAAATCCGCACACTGACAAGCTTCTGAAGTGGTCTGCAGATCTGAACACAATCAGACCACAAAGTGACTTTTTTTTTGATAGCTGAAGTTGCATGGAAGTGTCAAGTGTAGACAGGACCTAAGTGATCTCTCAGTAGTTAATAGTCCCCCTCCTGAGTCCTGTCCTGTCCTCTCCAGAGCCATAGTGGACAACGTGTCAGTGAACCTGGGGCTCTACACCTTCATACAGTTCTTTGATGCTCTACTGGTGAGTACCTTTACTGGTGAGTACCTCTACTGGTGAGTACCTTTACTGGTGAGTACCTCTACTGGTGAGTACCTTTACTGGTGAGTACCTCTACTGGTGAGTACCTCTACTGGTGAGTACCTGGGTCCCTACACCATTCATACTTATCTCTACTGGTGAGTACCTGGGTCCCTACACCATTCATACAGTTATCTCTACTTGTGAGTACCTGGGTCTCTACACCATTAATACAGTTATCTCTACTGCTGAGTACCTGGGTCTCTACACCATTCATACAGTTGTCTCTACTGGTGAGTCTAACCAGTGTGTGTGTGTGTGTGTGTGTGTGTGTGTGTGTAGTGTGTGTGCTCAGGTATTCTGGTTGGAGCAGGAAAACAGAAGATAGCTGCGCTGTCTAACCTGGTCTCATACTATTGCATTGGCCTTCCGGTCGGCATCGCTTTGATGTTCGCAGCTAAACTCAGGATACTAGGTATCCTGACCTCTACCACTAACACAACCTCTATCTCTACCACAACCTCTACCTGTACTACAACCTCTATCTCTACCTCTACCTCTACCTCTACTATGTCTATCCTGACCTCTACCTCTACCACAACATCTACCTCTACCACAACCTCTATCTCTACCACAACCTCTACCTCTACCACAACCTCTATCTCTACCAAATCAAATCAAATCAAATCAAATTTATTTATATAGCCCTTCGTACATCAGCTGATATCTCAAAGTGCTGTACAGAAACCCAGCCTAAAACCCCAAACAGCAAGCAATGCAGGTGTAGAAGCACGGTGGCTAGGAAAAACTCCCTAGAAAGGCCAATACCTAGGAAGAAACCTAGAGAGGAACCAGGCTATGTGGGGTGGCCAGTCCTCTTCTGGCTGTGCCGGGTGGAGATTATAACAGAACATGGCCAAGATGTTCAAATGTTCATAAATGACCAGCATGGTCGAATAATAATAAGGCAGAACAGTTGAAACTGGAGCAGCAGCACAGTCAGGTGGAAGTTGAAACTGGAGCAGCAGCATGGCCAGGTGGACTGGGGACAGCAAGGAGTCATCATGTCAGGTAGTCCTGGGGCATGGTCCTAGGGCTCAGGTCAGTTGAAACTGGAACAGCAGCATGGCCAGGTGGACTGGGGACAGCAAGGAGTCATCATGGTCCTAGGGCTCAGGTCCTCCGAGAGAGAGAAAGAAAGAGAGAAGGAGAGAATTAGAGAACGCACACTTAGATTCACACAGGACACCGAATAGGACAGGAGAAGTACTCCAGATATAACAAACTGACCCCAGCCCCCCGACACATAAACTACTGCAGCATAAATACTGGAGGCTGAGACAGGAGGGGTCAGGAGACACTGTGGCCCCATCCGAGGACACCCCCGGACAGGGCCAAACAGGAAGGATATAACCCCACCCACTTTGCCAAAGCACAGTCCCCACACCACTAGAGGGATATCTTCAACCACCAACTTACCATCCTGAGACAAGGCTGAGTATAGCCCACAAAGATCTCCGCCACGGCACAACCCAAGGGGGGGGCGCCAACCCAGACAGGATGACCACAACAGTGAATCAACCCACTCAGGTGACGCACCCCCTCCAGGGACGGCATGAGAGAGCCCCAGCAAGCCAGTGACTCAGCCCCTGTAATAGGGTTAGAGGCAGAGAATCCCAGTGGAAAGAGGGGAACCGGCCAGTCAGAGACAGCAAGGGCGGTTCGTTGCTCCAGAGCCTTTCCGTTCACCTTCCCACTCCTGGGTCAGACTACACTCAATCATATGACCCACTGAAGAGATGAGTCTTCAGTAAAGACTTAAAGGTTGAGACCGAGTTTGCGTCTCTGACATGGGTAGGCAGACCGTTCCATAAAAATGGAGCTCTATAGGAGAAAGCCCTGCCTCCAGCAGGGCTCAACCTCTATCTCCACCACAACCTCTACCTCTACCACAACCTCTATCTCTACCACAACCTCTACCTCTACCACAACCTCTATCTCTACCACAACGTCTATCTCCACCACAACCTCTATCTCTACCACAACCTCTACCTCTACCACAACCTCTACCTCTATCTCTACCACAACCTCTACCACAACCTCTATCTCTACCACAACCTCTACCTCTACTACAACCTCTACCACAACCTCTACCACAACCTCTACCACAACCTCTATCTCTACTACGTCTATCCTGACCTCTACCTCTACCACAACCTCTATCTCTACCACAACCTCTACCTCTACCACAACCTCTACCTCTACCACAACCTCTATCTCTACTACGTCTATCCTGACCTCTACCTCTACCACAACCTCTATCTCTACCACAAACCTCTAACTCTACCACAACCTCTATCTCTACCACAACCTCTGTCTCTACTACGTCTATCCTGACCTCTACCTCTACCACAACCTCTACCTCTACCACAACCTCTATCTCTACCACAACCTCTATCTCTACCACGACCTCTATCTCTACTACGTCTATCCTGACCTCTACCTCTACCACAACCTCTACCTCTACCACAACCTCTATCTCTACCACAACCTCTATCTCTACCACAACCTCTATCTCTACTATGTCTATCCTGACCTCTACCTCTACCACAACCTCTATCTCTACCACAACCTCTATCTCTACTACGTCTATCCTGACCTCTACCTCTACCACAACCTCTATCTCTACCACAACCTCTACCTCTACCACAACCTCTATCTCTACTAAGTCTATCCTGACCTCTACCTCTACCACAACCTCTATCTCTACTACGTCTATCCTGACATCTACCTCTATCTCTACTACGTCTATCCTGACATCTACCTCTACCACAACCTCTATCTCTACCACAACCTCTATCTCTACTACATCTATCCTGACCTCTACCTCTACCACAACCTCTCTCTAACACAACCTCTACCTCTACTACGTCTATCCTGACCTCTACCTCTACCACAACCTCTATCTCTACCAAAACCTCTACCTCTACTACGTCTATCCTGACCTCTACCTCTACCACAACCTCTACCTCTACCACAACCTCTACCTCTACCACAACCTCCACTACGTCTATCCTGACCTCTACCTCAATCTCTACCACAACGTCTATCTCTACCATAACCTCTACCTCTACCACAACCTCCATCTCTACTACGTCTATCCTGACCTCTACCTCTAAATCTTCCTCTACCACTACCACAACCTCTACCTCTACCACAAGCTCTATCTGTACTACGTCTATCCTGACCTCTACCTCTACCACAACCTCTATCTCTACCACAACCTCTGTCTCTACTACGTCTATCCTGACCTCTACCTCTACCACAACCTCTATCTCTACCACAACCTCTATCTCTACTACGTCTATCCTGACCTCTACCTCTACCACAACCTCTATCTCTACCACAACCTCTACCTCTACCACAACCTCTATCTCTACTACGTCTATCCTGACCTCTACCTCTACCACAACCTCTATCTCTACTACGTCTATCCTGACATCTACCTCTATCTCTACTACGTCTATCCTGACATCTACCTCTACCACAACCTCTATCTCTACCACAACCTCTATCTCTACTACATCTATCCTGACCTCTACCTCTACCACAACCTCTCTCTAACACAACCTCTACCTCTACTACGTCTATCCTGACCTCTACCTCTACCACAACCTCTATCTCTACCACAACCTCTGTCTCTACTACGTCTATCCTGACCTCTACCTCTACCACAACCTCTATCTCTACCACAACCTCTATCTCTACCACAACCTCTATCTCTACTACGTCTATCCTGACCTCTACCTCTACCACAACCTCTACCTCTACCACAACCTCTATCTCTACCACAACCTCTATCTCTACCACAACCTCTATCTCTACTACGTCTATCCTCACCTCTACCTCTACCACAACCTCTATCTCTACCACAACCTCTATCTCTACTACGTCTATCCTGAACTCTACCTCTACCACAACCTCTATCTCTACCACAACCTCTACCTCTACCACAACCTCTATCTCTACTACGTCTATCCTGACCTCTACCTCTACCACAACCTCTATCTCTACTACGTCTATCCTGACATCTACCTCTATCTCTACTATGTCTATCCTGACATCTACCTCTACCACAACCTCTATCTCTACCACAACCTCTATCTCTACTACATCTATCCTGACCTCTACCTCTACCACAACCTCTCTCTAACACAACCTCTACCCCTACTACGTCTATCCTGACCTCTACCTCTACCACAACCTCTATCTCTACCACAACCTCTACCTCTACTACGTCTATCCTGACCTCTACCTCTACCACAACCTCTACCTCTACCACAACCTCTATCTGTACTACGTCTATCCTGACCTCTACCTCTACCACAACCTCTCTCTAACACAACCTCTACCTCTACTACGTCTATCCTGACCTCTACCTCTACCACAACCTCTATCTCTACCACAACCTCTACCTCTACTATGTCTATCCTGACCTCTACGTCTAAATCTACCTCTACCACTACCGCAACCTCTACCTCTACCACAACCTCCACTACGTCTATCCTGACCTCTACCTCAATCTCTACCACAACCTCTATCTCTACCACAACCTCTACCTCTACCACAACCTCCATCTCTACTACGTCTATCCTGACCTCTACCTCTAAATCTACCTCTACCACTACCACAACCTCTACCTCTACCACAACCTCTATCTGTACCACGTCTATCCTGACCTCTACCTCTACCACAACCTCTATCTCTACCACAACCTCTATCTGTACTACGTCTATCCTGACCTCTACCTCTAAATCTTCCTCTACCACTACCACAACCTCTACCTCTACCACAACCTCTATCTGTACTACGTCTATCCTGACCTCTACCTCTACCACAACCTCTATCTCTACCACAACCTCTGTCTCTACTACGTCTATCCTGACCTCTACCTCTACCACAACCTCTACCTCTACCACAACCTCTATCTCTACCACAACCTCTATCTCTACCACAACCTCTATCTCTACTACGTCTATCCTGACCTCTACCTCTACCACAACCTCTACCTCTACCACAACCTCTATCTCTACCACAACCTCTATCTCTACCACAACCTCTATCTCTACTACGTCTATCCTGACCTCTACCTCTACCACAACCTCTATCTCTACCACAACCTCTGTCTCTACTACGTCTATCCTGACCTCTACCTCTACCACAACCTCTACCTCTACCACAATCTCTATCTCTACCACAACCTCTATCTCTACCCACAACCTCTATCTCTACTACGTCTATCCTGACCTCTACCTCTACCACAACCTCTACCTCTACCACAACCTCTATCTCTACCACAACCTCTATCTCTACCACAACCTCTATCTCTACCACAACCTCTACCTCTACCACAACCTCTATCTCTACTACGTCTATCCTGACCTCTACCTCTACCACAACCTCTATCTCTACTACGTCTATCCTGACATCTACCTCTATCTCTACTACGTCTATCCTGACATCTACCTCTACCACAACCTCTATCTCTACCACAACCTCTATCTCTACTACATCTATCCTGACCTCTACCTCTACCACAACCTCTCTCTAACACAACCTCTACCTCTACTACGTCTATCCTGACCTCTACCTCTACCACAACCTCTATCTCTACCACAACCTCTACCTCTACTACGTCTATCCTGACCTCTACCTCTACCACAACCTCTACCTCTACCACAACCTCTACCTCTACCACAACCTCTATCTGTACTACGTCTATCCTGACCTCTACCTCTACCACAACCTCTATCTCTACTACGTCTATCCTGACCTCTACCTCTAAATCTACCTCTACCACTACCACAACCTCTACCTCTACCACAACCTCTATCTGTACTACGTCTATCCTGACCTCTACCTCTACCACAACCTTTATCTCTACCACAACCTCTATCTCTACCACAACCTCTATCTCTACTACGTCTATCCTGACCTCTACCTCTACCACAACCTCTATCTCTACCACAACCTCTATCTCTACTACGTCTATCCTGACCTCTACCTCTACCACAACCTCTCTCTAACACAACCTCTATCTCTACTACGTCTATCCTGACCTCTACCTCTACCACAACCTCTATCTCTACCACAACCTCTACCTCTACTACGTCTATCCTGACCTCTACCTCTACCACAAACCTCTACCACTACCACAACCTCTACCTCTACCACAACCTCTATCTGTACTACGTCTATCCTGACCTCTACCTCTACCACAACCTCTATCTCTACCACAAACCTCTGTCTCTACTACGTCTATCCTGACCTCTACCTCTACCACAACCTCTACCTCTACCACAACCTCTATCTCTACCACAACCTCTATCTCTACCACAACCTCTATCTCTACTACGTCTATCCTGACCTCTACCTCTACCACAACCTCTACCTCTACCACAACCTCTATCTCTACCACAACCTCTATCTCTACCACAACCTCTATCTCTACTACGTCTATCCTGACCTCTACCTCTACCACAACCTCTATCTCTACCACAACCTCTGTCTCTACTACGTCTATCCTGACCTCTACCTCTACCACAACCTCTACCTCTACCACAATCTCTATCTCTACCACAACCTCTATCTCTACCACAACCTCTATCTCTACTACGTCTATCCTGACCTCTACCTCTACCACAACCTCTACCTCTACCACAACCTCTATCTCTACCACAACCTCTATCTCTACCACAACCTCTATCTCTACTACGTCTATCCTGACCTCTACCTCTACCACAACCTCTATCTCTACCACAACCTCTATCTCTACTACATCTATCCTGACCTCTACCTCTACCACAACCTCTATCTCTACCACAACCTCTACCTCTACCACAACCTCTATCTCTACTACGTCTATCCTGACCTCTACCTCTACCACAACCTCTATCTCTACTACGTCTATCCTGACATCTACCTCTATCTCTACTACGTCTATCCTGACATCTACCTCTACCACAACCTCTATCTCTACCACAACCTCTATCTCTACTACATCTATCCTGACCTCTACCTCTACCACAACCTCTCTCTAACACAACCTCTACCTCTACTACGTCTATCCTGACCTCTACCTCTACCACAACCTCTATCTCTACCACAACCTCTACCTCTACTACGTCTATCCTGACCTCTACCTCTACCACAACCTCTACCTCTACCACAACCTCTACCTCTACCACAACCTCTATCTGTACTACGTCTATCCTGACCTCTACCTCTACCACAACCTCTATCTCTACTACGTCTATCCTGACCTCTACCTCTAAATCTACCTCTACCACTACCACAACCTCTACCTCTACCACAACCTCTATCTGTACTACGTCTATCCTGACCTCTACCTCTACCACAACCTTTATCTCTACCACAACCTCTATCTCTACCACAACCTCTATCTCTACTACGTCTATCCTGACCTCTACCTCTACCACAACCTCTATCTCTACCACAACCTCTATCTCTACTACGTCTATCCTGACCTCTACCTCTACCACAACCTCTCTCTAACACAACCTCTATCTCTACTACGTCTATCCTGACCTCTACCTCTACCACAACCTCTATCTCTACCACAACCTCTACCTCTACTACGTCTATCCTGACCTCTACCTCTACCACAACCTCTACCACTACCACAACCTCTACCTCTACCACAACCTCTATCTGTACTACGTCTATCCTGACCTCTACCTCTACCACAACCTCTATCTCTACCACAACCTCTGTCTCTACTACGTCTATCCTGACCTCTACCTCTACCACAACCTCTACCTCTACCACAACCTCTATCTCTACCACAACCTCTATCTCTACCACAACCTCTATCTCTACTACGTCTATCCTGACCTCTACCTCTACCACAACCTCTACCTCTACCACAACCTCTATCTCTACCACAACCTCTATCTCTACCACAACCTCTATCTCTACTACGTCTATCCTGACCTCTACCTCTACCACAACCTCTATCTCTACCACAACCTCTGTCTCTACTACGTCTATCCTGACCTCTACCTCTACCACAACCTCTACCTCTACCACAATCTCTATCTCTACCACAACCTCTATCTCTACCACAACCTCTATCTCTACTACGTCTATCCTGACCTCTACCTCTACCACAACCTCTACCTCTACCACAACCTCTATCTCTACCACAACCTCTATCTCTACCACAACCTCTATCTCTACTACGTCTATCCTGACCTCTACCTCTACCACAACCTCTATCTCTACCACAACCTCTATCTCTACTACATCTATCCTGACCTCTACCTCTACCACAACCTCTATCTCTACCACAACCTCTACCTCTACCACAACCTCTATCTCTACTACGTCTATCCTGACCTCTACCTCTACCACAACCTCTATCTCTACTACATCTATCCTGACCTCTACCTCTACCACAACCTCTCTCTAACACAACCTCTACCTCTACTACGTCTATCCTGACCTCTACCTCTACCACAACCTCTATCTCTACCAAAACCTCTACCTCTACTACGTCTATCCTGACCTCTACCTCTACCACAACCTCTACCTCTACCACAACCTCTACCTCTACCACAACCTCCACTACGTCTATCCTGACCTCTACCTCAATCTCTACCACAACGTCTATCTCTACCATAACCTCTACCTCTACCACAACCTCCATCTCTACTACGTCTATCCTGACCTCTACCTCTAAATCTTCCTCTACCACTACCACAACCTCTACCTCTACCACAAGCTCTATCTGTACTACGTCTATCCTGACCTCTACCTCTACCACAACCTCTATCTCTACCACAACCTCTGTCTCTACTACGTCTATCCTGACCTCTACCTCTACCACAACCTCTATCTCTACCACAACCTCTATCTCTACTACGTCTATCCTGACCTCTACCTCTACCACAACCTCTATCTCTACCACAACCTCTACCTCTACCACAACCTCTATCTCTACTACGTCTATCCTGACCTCTACCTCTACCACAACCTCTATCTCTACTACGTCTATCCTGACATCTACCTCTATCTCTACTACGTCTATCCTGACATCTACCTCTACCACAACCTCTATCTCTACCACAACCTCTATCTCTACTACATCTATCCTGACCTCTACCTCTACCACAACCTCTCTCTAACACAACCTCTACCTCTACTACGTCTATCCTGACCTCTACCTCTACCACAACCTCTATCTCTACCACAACCTCTGTCTCTACTACGTCTATCCTGACCTCTACCTCTACCACAACCTCTATCTCTACCACAACCTCTATCTCTACCACAACCTCTATCTCTACTACGTCTATCCTGACCTCTACCTCTACCACAACCTCTACCTCTACCACAACCTCTATCTCTACCACAACCTCTATCTCTACCACAACCTCTATCTCTACTACGTCTATCCTCACCTCTACCTCTACCACAACCTCTATCTCTACCACAACCTCTATCTCTACTACGTCTATCCTGAACTCTACCTCTACCACAACCTCTATCTCTACCACAACCTCTACCTCTACCACAACCTCTATCTCTACTACGTCTATCCTGACCTCTACCTCTACCACAACCTCTATCTCTACTACGTCTATCCTGACATCTACCTCTATCTCTACTATGTCTATCCTGACATCTACCTCTACCACAACCTCTATCTCTACCACAACCTCTATCTCTACTACATCTATCCTGACCTCTACCTCTACCACAACCTCTCTCTAACACAACCTCTACCCCTACTACGTCTATCCTGACCTCTACCTCTACCACAACCTCTATCTCTACCACAACCTCTACCTCTACTACGTCTATCCTGACCTCTACCTCTACCACAACCTCTACCTCTACCACAACCTCTATCTGTACTACGTCTATCCTGACCTCTACCTCTACCACAACCTCTCTCTAACACAACCTCTACCTCTACTACGTCTATCCTGACCTCTACCTCTACCACAACCTCTATCTCTACCACAACCTCTACCTCTACTATGTCTATCCTGACCTCTACGTCTAAATCTACCTCTACCACTACCGCAACCTCTACCTCTACCACAACCTCCACTACGTCTATCCTGACCTCTACCTCAATCTCTACCACAACCTCTATCTCTACCACAACCTCTACCTCTACCACAACCTCCATCTCTACTACGTCTATCCTGACCTCTACCTCTAAATCTACCTCTACCACTACCACAACCTCTACCTCTACCACAACCTCTATCTGTACCACGTCTATCCTGACCTCTACCTCTACCACAACCTCTATCTCTACCACAACCTCTATCTGTACTACGTCTATCCTGACCTCTACCTCTAAATCTTCCTCTACCACTACCACAACCTCTACCTCTACCACAACCTCTATCTGTACTACGTCTATCCTGACCTCTACCTCTACCACAACCTCTATCTCTACCACAACCTCTGTCTCTACTACGTCTATCCTGACCTCTACCTCTACCACAACCTCTACCTCTACCACAACCTCTATCTCTACCACAACCTCTATCTCTACCACAACCTCTATCTCTACTACGTCTATCCTGACCTCTACCTCTACCACAACCTCTACCTCTACCACAACCTCTATCTCTACCACAACCTCTATCTCTACCACAACCTCTATCTCTACTACGTCTATCCTGACCTCTACCTCTACCACAACCTCTATCTCTACCACAACCTCTGTCTCTACTACGTCTATCCTGACCTCTACCTCTACCACAACCTCTACCTCTACCACAATCTCTATCTCTACCACAACCTCTATCTCTACCACAACCTCTATCTCTACTACGTCTATCCTGACCTCTACCTCTACCACAACCTCTACCTCTACCACAACCTCTATCTCTACCACAACCTCTATCTCTACCACAACCTCTATCTCTACTACGTCTATCCTGACCTCTACCTCTACCACAACCTCTATCTCTACCACAACCTCTATCTCTACTACATCTATCCTGACCTCTACCTCTACCACAACCTCTATCTCTACCACAACCTCTACCTCTACCACAACCTCTATCTCTACTACGTCTATCCTGACCTCTACCTCTACCACAACCTCTATCTCTACTACGTCTATCCTGACATCTACCTCTATCTCTACTACGTCTATCCTGACATCTACCTCTACCACAACCTCTATCTCTACCACAACCTCTATCTCTACTACATCTATCCTGACCTCTACCTCTACCACAACCTCTCTCTAACACAACCTCTACCTCTACTACGTCTATCCTGACCTCTACCTCTACCACAACCTCTATCTCTACCACAACCTCTACCTCTACTACGTCTATCCTGACCTCTACCTCTACCACAACCTCTACCTCTACCACAACCTCTACCTCTACCACAACCTCTATCTGTACTACGTCTATCCTGACCTCTACCTCTACCACAACCTCTATCTCTACTACGTCTATCCTGACCTCTACCTCTAAATCTACCTCTACCACTACCACAACCTCTACCTCTACCACAACCTCTATCTGTACTACGTCTATCCTGACCTCTACCTCTACCACAACCTTTATCTCTACCACAACCTCTATCTCTACCACAACCTCTATCTCTACTACGTCTATCCTGACCTCTACCTCTACCACAACCTCTATCTCTACCACAACCTCTATCTCTACTACGTCTATCCTGACCTCTACCTCTACCACAACCTCTCTCTAACACAACCTCTATCTCTACTACGTCTATCCTGACCTCTACCTCTACCACAACCTCTATCTCTACCACAACCTCTACCTCTACTACGTCTATCCTGACCTCTACCTCTACCACAACCTCTACCACTACCACAACCTCTACCTCTACCACAACCTCTATCTGTACTACGTCTATCCTGACCTCTACCTCTACCACAACCTCTATCTCTACCACAACCTCTGTCTCTACTACGTCTATCCTGACCTCTACCTCTACCACAACCTCTACCTCTACCACAACCTCTATCTCTACCACAACCTCTATCTCTACCACAACCTCTATCTCTACTACGTCTATCCTGACCTCTACCTCTACCACAACCTCTACCTCTACCACAACCTCTATCTCTACCACAACCTCTATCTCTACCACAACCTCTATCTCTACTACGTCTATCCTGACCTCTACCTCTACCACAACCTCTATCTCTACCACAACCTCTGTCTCTACTACGTCTATCCTGACCTCTACCTCTACCACAACCTCTACCTCTACCACAATCTCTATCTCTACCACAACCTCTATCTCTACCACAACCTCTATCTCTACTACGTCTATCCTGACCTCTACCTCTACCACAACCTCTACCTCTACCACAACCTCTATCTCTACCACAACCTCTATCTCTACCACAACCTCTATCTCTACTACGTCTATCCTGACCTCTACCTCTACCACAACCTCTATCTCTACCACAACCTCTATCTCTACTACATCTATCCTGACCTCTACCTCTACCACAACCTCTATCTCTACCACAACCTCTACCTCTACCACAACCTCTATCTCTACTACGTCTATCCTGACCTCTACCTCTACCACAACCTCTATCTCTACTACGTCTATCCTGACATCTACCTCTATCTCTACTACGTCTATCCTGACATCTACCTCTACCACAACCTCTATCTCTACCACAACCTCTATCTCTACTACATCTATCCTGACCTCTACCTCTACCACAACCTCTCTCTAACACAACCTCTACCTCTACTACGTCTATCCTGACCTCTACCTCTACCACAACCTCTATCTCTACCACAACCTCTACCTCTACTACGTCTATCCTGACCTCTACCTCTACCACAACCTCTACCTCTACCACAACCTCTACCTCTACCACAACCTCTATCTGTACTACGTCTATCCTGACCTCTACCTCTACCACAACCTCTATCTCTACTACGTCTATCCTGACCTCTACCTCTAAATCTACCTCTACCACTACCACAACCTCTACCTCTACCACAACCTCTATCTGTACTACGTCTATCCTGACCTCTACCTCTACCACAACCTTTATCTCTACCACAACCTCTATCTCTACCACAACCTCTATCTCTACTACGTCTATCCTGACCTCTACCTCTACCACAACCTCTATCTCTACCACAACCTCTATCTCTACTACGTCTATCCTGACCTCTACCTCTACCACAACCTCTCTCTAACACAACCTCTATCTCTACTACGTCTATCCTGACCTCTACCTCTACCACAACCTCTATCTCTACCACAACCTCTACCTCTACTACGTCTATCCTGACCTCTACCTCTACCACAACCTCTACCACTACCACAACCTCTACCTCTACCACAACCTCTATCTGTACTACGTCTATCCTGACCTCTACCTCTACCACAACCTCTATCTCTACCACAACCTCTGTCTCTACTACGTCTATCCTGACCTCTACCTCTACCACAACCTCTACCTCTACCACAACCTCTATCTCTACCACAACCTCTATCTCTACCACAACCTCTATCTCTACTACGTCTATCCTGACCTCTACCTCTACCACAACCTCTACCTCTACCACAACCTCTATCTCTACCACAACCTCTATCTCTACCACAACCTCTATCTCTACTACGTCTATCCTGACCTCTACCTCTACCACAACCTCTATCTCTACCACAACCTCTGTCTCTACTACGTCTATCCTGACCTCTACCTCTACCACAACCTCTACCTCTACCACAATCTCTATCTCTACCACAACCTCTATCTCTACCACAACCTCTATCTCTACTACGTCTATCCTGACCTCTACCTCTACCACAACCTCTACCTCTACCACAACCTCTATCTCTACCACAACCTCTATCTCTACCACAACCTCTATCTCTACTACGTCTATCCTGACCTCTACCTCTACCACAACCTCTATCTCTACCACAACCTCTATCTCTACTACATCTATCCTGACCTCTACCTCTACCACAACCTCTATCTCTACCACAACCTCTACCTCTACCACAACCTCTATCTCTACTACGTCTATCCTGACCTCTACCTCTACCACAACCTCTATCTCTACTACGTCTATCCTGACATCTACCTCTATCTCTACTACGTCTATCCTGACATCTACCTCTACCACAACCTCTATCTCTACCACAACCTCTATCTCTACTACATCTATCCTGACCTCTACCTCTACCACAACCTCTCTCTAACACAACCTCTACCTCTACTACGTCTATCCTGACCTCTACCTCTACCACAACCTCTATCTCTACCACAACCTCTACCTCTACTACGTCTATCCTGACCTCTACCTCTACCACAACCTCTATCTCTACTACGTCTATCCTGACCTCTACCTCTAAATCTACCTCTACCACTACCACAACCTCTACCTCTACCACAACCTCTATCTGTACTACGTCTATCCTGACCTCTACCTCTACCACAACCTTTATCTCTACCACAACCTCTATCTCTACCACAACCTCTATCTCTACTACGTCTATCCTGACCTCTACCTCTACCACAACCTCTATCTCTACCACAACCTCTATCTCTACTACGTCTATCCTGACCTCTACCTCTACCACAACCTCTCTCTAACACAACCTCTATCTCTACTACGTCTATCCTGACCTCTACCTCTACCACAACCTCTATCTCTACCACAACCTCTACCTCTACTACGTCTATCCTGACCTCTACCTCTACCACAACCTCTACCTCTACCACAACCTCTACCTCTACCACAACCTCTATCTGTACTACGTCTATCCTGACCTCTACCTCTACCACAACCTCTATCTCTACTACGTCTATCCTGACCTCTACCTCTAAATCTACCTCTACCACTACCACAACCTCTACCTCTACCACAACCTCTATCTGTACTACGTCTATCCTGACCTCTACCTCTACCACAACCTCTATCTCTACCACAACCTCTATCTCTACCACAACCTCTATCTCTACTACGTCTATCCTGACCTCTACCTCTACCACAACCTCTATCTCTACCACAACCTCTATCTCTACTACGTCTATCCTGACCTCTACCTCTACCACAACCTCTCTCTAACACAACCTCTATCTCTACTACGTCTATCCTGACCTCTACCTCTACCACAACCTCTATCTCTACCATAACCTCTACCTCTACCACAACCTCTATCTCTACTACGTCTATCCTGACCTCTACCTCTACCACAACCTCTATCTCTACTATGTCTATCCTGACATCTACCTCTATCTCTACTACGTCTATCCTGACATCTACCTCTACCACAACCTCTATCTCTACCACAACCTCTATCTCTACTACATCTATCCTGACCGCTACCTCTACCTCTACCACAACCTCTCTCTAACACAACCTCTACCTCTACTACGTCTATCCTGACCTCTAACTCTACCACAACCTCTATCTCTACCACAACCTCTACCTCTACTACGTCTATCCTTACCTCTACCTCTACCACTACCTCTACCTCTACCACAACCTCTATCTCTACCACAACCTCTATCTCTACTACGTCTATCCTGACCTCTACCTCTAAATCTACCTCTACCACTACCACAACCTCTACCTCTACCACAACCTCTATCTGTACTACGTCTATCCTGACCTCTACCTCTACCACAACCTCTATCTCTACCACAACCTCTATCTCTACTACGTCTATCCTGACCTCTACCTCTACCACAACCTCTACCTCTACCACAACCTCTATCTCTACCACAACCTCTATCTCTACTACGTCTATCCTGACCTCTACCTCTACCACAACCTCTACCTCTACTACGTCTATCCTGACCTCTACCTCTACCACAACCTCTACCTCTACTACGTCTATCCTGACCTCTACCTCTATCTCTACTACGTCTATCCTGACCTCTACCCCTAAATCTACCTCTACCACAACCTCTACCTCTACCACAACCTCTATCTGTACTACGTCTATCCTGACCTCTACCTCTACCACAACCTCTATCTCTACCACAACCTCTACCTCTACCACAACCTCCACTACGTCTATCCTGACCTCTACCTCTATCTCTACCACAACCTCTATCTCTACCACAACCTCTACCTCTACCAAATCCTCCATCTCTACTACGTCTATCCTGACCTCTACCTCTATTTCTACCACAACCTCTATCTCTAAATCTACCTCTACCACAACCTCTATCTCTACTACGTCTATCCTGATCTCTACCTCTACCTCTACCTCTATCTCTACTACGTTTATTCTGACCTCTACCTCTACCACTACCTCTACCTCTACCACAACCTCTATCTCTACCACAACCTCTATCTCTACTACGTCTATCCTGACCTCTACCTCTACCACAACCTCTACCTCTACCACAACCTCCACTACGTCTATCCTGACCTCTACCTCTATCTCTTCCACAACCTCTATCTCTACCACAACCTCTACCTCTACCACAACCTCTATCTTTACTACATCTATCCTGACCTCTACCTCTACCTCTACTACAACATCTATCTCTACTATGTCTATCCTGACCTCACTCTACCTCTAAATCTACCTCCACCACTACCTCTATCTATATCTCTATACCTCCTACTCTACCTCTATCTCTGCCTCAAAATCTCTACCTCAACATCTCTAACCTCTATCTCTATCTCTATCTCTACTTCAACATCTCAACCTCTATCTCTGTCTCTACCTCTACCTCAATGTCTATCTCTACCTCTCTACCTTTATCTCTACCTCTTCGTCTTCATCTTCCTCAACCTCTACCTCTACCTCCAATTCTACCTCAACCTCAACCTCCATCTGTATCTCTACCTCTAACTCAACATCTCTGACTCTTTTTCTATCTCTACCTCTACCTGAACATTTCTACCTCTACCACTATCTCTATCTCTAATGACTTTTTCATTGGCAAGATTAACAAACTTAGGGATGACATGCCAGCAACAAACACTGACACTACACATCCAAGTATATCTGACCAAATTATGAAAGACAGGAATTGTACTTTTCCATAGAGTCAGTGTGGAAGAGGTGAACAAATATTGTTGTCTATCAACACTGACAAGCCACCAGTCTTACAATCTAGATGTAAAACTACTGGGGATAATAAGCAGACGATATTGCCACTCCTATTTGCCACATCTTTCATTTAAGCCTACTAGAGAGCGTGTTCCCTCAGGCCTGGAGGGAAGCTAAAGCCATTCCGCTACCAAAGAATAGTAAAGCCCCCATTACTTTCTAAAATAACCACCCAATCAGTCTGTTACCAACCCTTAGTAAACTTCTGGGAAAAAAATGATTTGATCAGATACAATGCTATTTCACAGTAAACAAATTGACAACAGACTTTCAGCACGATTATAGGGAAGGACATTCAACAAGCACAGCACTTACACAAATGACTGATGATTGGCTGAGAGAAATTAATGATAAAATAATTGTGGGGGGTATGTTGTTAGACTTCAGTGCAGCTTTTGAAATTATTGATCATAGTCTGCTGCTGGAAAAACTGATGTGTTATGGCTTTACACCCCCTGCTATAATGTGGATAAAGAGTTACCTGTCTAACAGAACACAGAGGGTGTTCTTTAATGGAAGTCTCTCAAACATAATCCAGTTAGAATCAGGAGTTTCCCAGGGTAGCTGTTTAGGCCCCTTACTTTTTAAAGGTTTTACTAACGACTTGCCACTGACTTTGAGTAAAGACAGAGTGTCTATGTATGCTATGTCAGCTACTGAAATGACTGCAACACTCAACAAAGAGCTGCAGTTAGTTTCAGAGTGGGTGGCAAGGAATAAGTTAGCCCTAAATATTTATACAACTAAAAGCATTGAATTTGGAACAAAACACTCACTAAACCCTAAAACTCAACTAAATATTGTAATAAATAACATGCAAATTCAGCAAGTTGAGATGACTAAACTGCTTGGAGTAATACTAGATTTTAAACTGTCATAGTCAAAACATATTGATGCAGTAGTAGCTAAGATGGGGAGAAGTCTGTCTATAATAAAGCGCTACTCTGCCTTCTTAACAACACTATCAACAAGGCAGGTCCTACTGGCTCTAGTTTTGTCGCACCTGGACTACTGTTCAGTCGTGTGGTCAGGTGCCACAAAAAAGGACTTCGGAAAATTGCAATTGGCTGAGAACAGGGCAACACGGCTGGCCGTTGGATGTACACAGAGAACTAATATTAATAATATGCATGTCAATCTCTCCTGGCTCAAAGTGGCGGAGAGATTGACTTCATCACTACTGTTATTTATGAGAGGTATTGACATGTTGAATGCACCGAATGGTCTGTTTGAACTACTGGCACACAGCTCGGACACACATGCATACCCCACAAGACATGCCACCAGAGGTCTCTTCACAGTCCCCAAGTCCAGAACAGACTATGGGAGGCACACAGTACTACATAGAGCCATGTCTACATGGAACTCTATTCCACATCAAGTAACTGATGCAACCGCCATCAATTAAAGACAGTACTATGCAGCCATCTTTATCGACCTGGCAAAGGCTTTCGACTCTGTCAATCACCGTATTCTTATCAGCAGACTCAACAGCCTTGGTTTCACTAATGACTGCCTCGCTTGGTTCACTAACTACTTCTCAGACAGAGTTCAGTGTGTCAAATCGGAGGGCCTGTTGTCCGGACCTCTGGCAGTCTCTATGGGGGTACCACAGGGTTCACTTCTCGAGCCGACTCTTTTCTCTGTATATATCGGGTGATTCCCTGATCCACCTCTACGCAGACGACACCATTCTGTATACATCTGGCCCTTCTTTGGACACTGTGTTAACTAACCTCCAAAAGATCTTCGATGCCATACAACACTCCTTCCATGGCCTCCAACTGCTCTTAAACGCTAGTAAAACCAAATACATGCTTTTCAACCGTTCGCTGCCTGCATCCGCCCGCCCGACTAGCATCACTACGCTGGACGGTTCGGAAATAGAATATGTGGACAACGACAAACACCTAGGTGTCTGGCTAGACTGTAAATTAGTAATGTAGATATGTTGTAGTGGTGGAGTAGGGGCCTGAGGGAACACAGTGTGTTGTGAAAAAACAAAATGTATAATCAGCTTTAATTTTGCTGGACCCCAAGAAGAGTAGCTGCTGCTTTGGCAGGAACTAATGGGGATCCATAATTAACCCCAGGAAGAGTAGCTGCTGCCTTGGCAGGAACTAATGGGGATCCATAATAAATCCCAGGAAGAGTAGCTGCTGCCTTGGCAGGAACTAATGGGGATCCATAATAAACCCCAGGAAGAGTAGCTGCTGCCTCGGGCAGGAACTAATGGGGATCCATAATAAACCCCAGGAAGAGTAGCTGCTGCCTTGGCAGGAACTAATGGGGATCCATAATAAATACATATACCTCCATCTCTATCACTACCTCCACCTTAATCTATAGCTCTACATCTACCCCTACCTCCATCTCTATCACTACCTCCACCTTAATCTCTAGCTCTATATCTAACTCCATCTATGTCACTACCTCCACCTTAATCTCTAGCTCTACATCTAACTCCATCTCTATCACTACCTCCACCTTAATCTCTAGCTCTACATCTACCTTCATCTCTATCACTACCTCCACCTTAATCTCTAGCTCTACATCTACCTCTACCTCCATCTCTATAACTACCTCCACCTTAATCTCTAGCTCTACCTCTACCTCCATCTCTCTATCTATATCACTACCTCAGTCTTTATTTGACACTGATCTAGTGTGTGACAACTCTGTGATTGTGTGAGGTGTGTGTGTGCTCCACCTGTCAGGTTTGTGGGTAGGTCTCTTCATCTGTGTCATCCTCCAGACTGGGTTCTTCATCGTCATCATCTTCAAACTCAACTGGCAGCTTGTCGCCAAGGAGGTAGGGTACTCTGACCTCCCTGTTTGTCTGTCTGTCAGTTCTTCTCTGCTTGTTGGTATTGTCTGTCTGTCTGTTCTCTTGTTGTTGGTATTGTCTGTCTGTCTGTCTGTCTGTCTGTCTGTCTGTCTGTTCTTCTCTTGTTGTTGGTATTGTCTGTCTGTCCGTCTGTCTGTCCGTCCGTCCGTCCGTCTGTCTGTCTGTGGCAAATAAAATTCAAAACTGGATGGTGTTCAGAGATAAATGGGAGGGATTGAGGGGAGCTGAAAGAATGGGACTAGATGGTGTTCATAGATAGATGGGAGGGATTGAGGGGAGCTGAGGGGATGGGACTGGATGGTGTTCAGAGATAGATGGGAGGGATTTAGTGGGGCTGAAGGATGAGATTAAGAACAAATTTAAGATAACTATTGTAAAATACATTGTGTCCGTAAAATGTATATGGTATGTATAAACTGGAAGTTACTACAATTAGGGGAGGGGTTGTAGGGTTAGGGGAAAATAATAAAGATGGAAAATATATATATTTTTATATATATGGGGCATTGGAAATGATGCAGCCAATTAAATTGATTGAAAATACAATCTATCTGCAATAATAAAGCAGATCTACCCCCCAAGTCTACTGACTAACAACCAACTGATTCCTCAGGCCCAGATGCGTGCTGGGAAGAGTGGGCTGGTAACGTGTGTTCCAGCGAAGCCTCCTATTGGACAGCCGCTGGTTAAAACTCTGCTTCCAGAAGGTTCTCGAAGCACTGACATGGTGAGGGAATATATGTGTGTGTCCAGCATCCATGCATATGTGCTCTATAGTCTGTGTTAAATGCCATGTGTCCTGTACCCCCATCTTAATACCATGTGTCCTGTACCTCATCTTAATACCATGTGTCCTGTACCTCATCTTAATACCATGTGTCCTGTACCTCATCTTAATACCATGTGTCCTGTACCTCATCTTAATACCATGTGTCCTGTACCTCATCTTAATGCCATGTGTCCTGTACCTCATCTTAATACCATGTGTCCTGTACCTCATCTTAATACCATGTGTCCTGTACCTCATCGTAATACCATGTGTCCTGTATCTCATCTTAATGCCATGTGTCCTGTACCTCATCTTAATACCATGTGTCCTGTACCTCATCTTAATACCATGTGTCCTTTACCTCATCGTAATACCATGTGTCCTGTACCTCATCTTAATGCCATGTGTCCTGTACCTCATCTTAATACCATGTGACCTGTACCTCATCTTAATACCATGTGTCCTGTACCTCATCTTAATACCATGTGTACTGTACCTCATCTTAATGCCATGTGTCCTGTACCTCATCTTAATACCATGTGTCCTGTATCTCATCTTAATGCCATGTGCCCTGTACATCATCTTAATACCATGTGTCCTGTACCTCATCTTAATACCATGTGTCCGTTACCTCATCTTAATGCCATGTGCCCTGTACATCATCTTAATACCATGTGTCCTGTACCTCATCTTAATACCATGTGTCCTGTACCTCATCGTAATACCATGTGTCCTGTATCTCATCTTAATGCCATGTGTCCTGTACCTCATCTTAATACCATGTGTCCTGTACCTCATCTTAATACCATGTGTCCTTTACCTCATCGTAATACCATGTGTCCTGTACCTCATCTTAATGCCATGTGTCCTGTACCTCATCTTAATACCATGTGTCCTGTACCTCATCTTAATACCATGTGTCCTGTACCTCATCTTAATACCATGTGTACTGTACCTCATCTTAATGCCATGTGTCCTGTACCTCATCTTAATACCATGTGTCCTGTACCTCATCTTAATACCATGTCTCCTGTTCCTCATCTTAATGCCATGCGTCCTGTACCTCATCTTAATGCCATGTGTCCTGTACCTCATCTTAATACCATGTGTCCTGTACCTCATCGTAACACCATGTGTCCTGTATCTCATCTTAATGCCATGTGTCCTGTACCTCATCTTAATACCATGTGTCCTGTACCTCATCTTAATACCATGTGTCCTGTACCTCATCTTAATACCATGTGTCCTGTACCTCATCTTAATGCTGTGTGTTTAGTGAGTCCTGTACCTCATCTTAACGCTGTGTGTTTAGTGAGTCCTGTACCTCATCTTAATGCTGTGTATTTAGTGAGTCCTGTACCTCATCTTAATGCTGTGTGTTTAGTGACTCCTGTACCTCATCTTAATGCTGTGTGTTTAGTGAGTCCTGTACCTCATCTTAATGCTGTGTGTTTAGTGAGTCCTGTACCTCATCTTAATGCTGTGTGTATAGTGAGTTCTGTACCTCATCTTAATGCTGTGTGTTTGTGTGCATCTCCAGTCCCAGCCAGAGAGCGATGAATCCAAACCACCTGGTTACACGCCAGTCAGCACCCAGGGAGGAGGAGGAAGTGGGGAAGAACAGCAGGAGGGCCCAGGTGTCCAGTACAAAGGTCTGCTGTCTGCCTCCCAGCTGGTCCTGAGGAGAGGTTTCACTCTGCTGACTGCGTTATTCCTCCTGGCCACAGGGGTCGCTGTTCACCTGGCCTGTCCCCCTCCTGCACCCTCCATCCACAGCCTCTCTAACCTCACCCTGGACTGGACCAACTCTTCTACCCCCACACCCCTCCTGGAGCTCACCTCACCCCTCTGAGACAGGAGAGAGGGGGGAAGGAGGGGGGAGAGGAGAGGGGTAGAGGGACTGGGTTGAGTCTCTGCAGGGACCAATGGTGTCTGTATGAACTGAACAGCACAGTGCTGGGGTCCAGCTGCCCCCATCTCCTCTCCCCCCGTGGCTGCCTGCACTGCTGTCCTCTCTTCTTCTATACTACTGTTCCTTCTAAAGATATATTTTTAGTCTCCCAACATGTTTCCATTATGTTTGTCTTTCATTGTGATGTCTACTCAGTCTAATGTAGAACAGTTTTAATCTGGAAGCATGGAATCAGTGTAAATGTCTGATTTCCAATATATGAGATTATTTCCAATTGTATGTTGATGTGTGTGTACTTGTTTCTACAGTGTAAAGTCACTGCACTTGGCCTATTACCAGTTGAAACAGTGCTTTCAAATTGTCAAATAAAAGACTAACCGTGAGTTCTCAATGAAATGTCCAGCCAAATGACCGGCGGTCAGATCAATAAAACGTATTCTATATGGGTGAGATGTCAGGTACATTGTCTGTCTAAGTATTCACTGTAAACATGCTCGGGACATTAGCATCGCATCTACAGTAAACCTATTCTAGGGGCATTAGCATCGCATATAAACCCATGCAAGGGGCATTAGCATCATATAGCATTAGCATCATATACAGTATAAACCCATGCTAGGGATGTTAGCATTGTATATAAACCCATGCAAGGGGCATTAGCATCATATAGCATTAGCATCATATACAGTATAAACCCATGCTAGGGACATTTGAATGCCAAGAGTGTGCAAAATATAAAATATAAAATATAAAATATAAAATATAAATTATATTTTGAATTGTTTAACACTTTTTTAGTTGAAACATGATTCCATATGTGTAATTTCATAGTTTTGATGTCTCCACTTTATTCTACTTATTGTCGAAAATAGTAAAATAAAGGAAAACCATTGAAGGATGTGTTCTAATTCTTGACTGGTTCTGTGTATATACACTACAGTTCAACATTTTGCGGTCACTTAGATATTTCTGTGTTTTTTAAAGAAAAGCTATTTTTTTTGTTCAATAACATCAAATTGATCTGAAATACAGTGTAGACATTGTTAAATTGTACCCGCAAAACACCTAGTCTCAACATCAACAATGAAGAGGTGACTCTAGGCAGAGTTGCAAAGAAAAAGCCATATCTCAGACTGGCCAATAAAAATAAAAGATTAAGATGGATAAAAGAACACAGACACTGGACAGAGGAACTCTGCCTAGAAGGCCAGCATCCCGGAGTCGCCTCTTCACTGTTGATGTTGAGACTGGACAGAGGAACTCTGCCTAGAAGGCCAGAATCCCGGAGTCGCCTCTTCACTGTTGACGTTGAGACTGGACAGAGGAACTCTGCCTAGAAGGCCAGCATCCCGGAGTCGCCTCTTCACTGTTGACATTGAGACGGGTGTTTTGTGGGTACTATTTAATGAAGCTGCCAGTTGAGGACATTTGAGGCGTCTGTTTCTCAAACTAGACACTCTAATGTACTTGTCCTCTTGCTCAGTTGTGCACCGGGGCCTCCCACTCCTCTTTCTATTCCGGTTAGGGCCAGTTTGTGCTGTTCTGTGAAGGGAGTAGTACACAGCAAAGTACGAGATCTTCAGTTTCTTGGGATTTCTCAAATGCAATAGCCTTCAAATCTCAGAACGAGAATAGACTGATGAGTTTCAGAAGAAAGGTCTTTTGTTTTTGGCCATTTTGAGCCTATAATCAAACCCACAACTGCTGATGCTCCAAATACTCAACTAGTCTAAAGAAGGCCAGTTGTATTGCTTCTTTAATCAAGACAACAGATTTAAGCTGTGCTAACATAATTGCAAAAGGGTTTTCTATCAATTAGCCTTTTAAAATGATAAACTTGGATTAGCTAACACAATGTGCCATTGGAACACAGGAGTGATGGTTGCTCTGTACTCCTATGTAGATATTCCATAAAAAATTTGCCGTTTCCAGCTACAATAGTCATTTACAACATTAACAATGTCAATACTGTATCTCTGAACAATTTGATGTTATTTTAATGGAAAAGAAAATGTGCTTTTCTTTCCAAAAACAAGGACATTTCTAAGTGACCCCAAACTTTTGAAGAGTAGTGGATATATATATACGTATATATATTTCTATATATATATATATACACCCATGTTAGGGCCGTTGTGACGACTTCTATCGAAGTCGAAGCCTCTCCTTGTTCAGGCGGTGCTCGGCGGTCGACGTCACCGGTCTTCTAGCCATCATTGATCCATTTTTCATTTTCCATTGGTTTTGTCTTGTCTTCCCACACACCTGGTTTCAATCCCATTCATTACCTGCTGTGTACTTAACCCCCTGTTTCCCCTCATTGTCCTTGTCAGAGATTGTTTGTTGTTCAGTTTTGTGTTGTTTGTATTGGTCCTCGTACCCACTTCGTTTTATTGTTATTATTTAGTTTATTGTTTAGTTTATTGTTATTAAACAACTCCATTACATTCAGTTTGATCCTCCTGCGCCTCCCTTCATTGCCACCTATACACACGACTCTGACCGGTGTTAGCATCACATATAAAGCCATGCTAGGGACATTAGTATTGTTTATAACCCTAACCATGCTAGGGGCATTAGTGTTATCATTTTACATACACCCAGGCTAGGGACATTAGCATAATATACAGTATAAGTCCATGCTAGGACCATTAGAATTGTATATAAATCCATTCTAGGGAAGTTAACATCTTATACAAATCCAGGCCAGGGGCATTAGCATGAGCATCAGATATAAACCCATGGCAGGGACAGAGTTAGCATTGTATATACACCGATGCTGGGTGCATTAGCATCTTATATAAAGTAAACCCATGCTAGGGACATTATCATCGTATATTAACCCATGCTAGGGACATTAGCATCGTATATTAACCCATGCTAGGGACATTAGCATCGTATATTAACCCATGCTAGGGACATTAGCATCGTATATACACCCATGCTAGGGTGAGAGTTAACATAATATATTAACCCAGCATATTTTATAAACCCATGCTAGGGACATTAGCATCATATATAAACCTTTGCTAGGAGGCGCGCGCAAGATGCCAGTCAGTGTAGATGCGTTTTTTGATAACTGAAGGAATTATTGGATTTTCTCACCCAAATATAACCACTTGGTTATTTATAAGGTCATAAAACCCCCTGGTGAATTTGTTTTAGTTTGTTTCCCAAAGTAATTGATTACTTTCACCAAGTTATTCACCTCTAAAACTATTAATAATTTCGCCTGACTGACGTGCCCAAAGTAAACTGCCTGTTACTCAGGCCCAGAAGCCAGGATATGCATATAATTGGTTTGGTATCATTGAATAGGAAACACTTTGAAGGTTGTTGAAATGTTAAAATAATGTATGAGACTATAACACAATTGATATTGTAGGAGAAAATACAAAGAAAAACCAACTGAACATAATTTTTTTGAGAGCCCATGCTCACATAATGGAAAGCTATGGGGCATATGCAATTCCAGCTCCCAGATTGCAATTCCTATGGTTTCCACTAGATGTCAACAGTCTTTGTTCAAGGTTTCAGGCTTGTAACTTGAATAATGGGGAAGAAATATGAGTTATGGTACTGGGAGAGTTTGAAATCAGTCTTTGAGCATGCTATGAAGAGGATGCGTACCTGCTTATTTTGTTTTTATATTGAACATACTTTTTTTATGTCTGAAAAATTATAGTTTATTTGCATTTTACGGTACCTGAGGAATGATTAGAATGATTAAAAGTTTAGGTGTAGTTTTTCGGATTCCATTCTTTTGCAGGTTGAACGAGTGGATTACTCAAATCGATGGCACCAACTAAATTGACTTTTAGCGATATAAATGTAATGACCTGACGATATCATAAAGGAACAATTGTCCAGACAGAGGGTTGAGTTTACGAATTGACGGTTTATTAACCCAACGTCATACAGGCTACTGTTTGGCCGTAGCCCACGCCAAATAAATGAAAGGTACCCTACGAACCAAGCGTGACCTTCTCTTGTGAAAGCCAGACGTAAGAGAGAGAACAATCGCTAAACCTGGTCTTAACTTCCAATGCTCCACCCACCTGCCCAACCTCCCTTCACGCCACTCTGAAAAACAACCAGGATGCCCGGCATCAGAAAATTCCAGGCATTTCCTTGATTGGCAGATAGCAGGTTGATTGGCATGGCGAACCCCGTGAACACAACACAACCAACAAATAGCCTAACATATAACACACAGATGTCTGTGCAGATCGCGACATAAAGAAGGATTTTTCTAACAAAAGGACACTTCATGTTATAGCTTGGACCCTTTGGATGACAAATCAGAGGAAGATTTTAAAAAGTAAGTGAATATTTAATCGCTATTTGTGATTTTATGAAGCCTGTGCCGGTGGATAAATATGTTGATGTGGGGCGCAGTCCTCAAACAATCGCATGGCATGCTTTCGCTGTACAGCCTATTGTAAATCGGACATTGTGGTAGGTAGCGGCAGGTAGCCTAGTGGTTAGAGCATTGGACTTGTAACCGTAAAGGTTGCAAGATCAAATCCACAAGCTGGCAAAGTAAAAATCTGTCATTCTGCCCCTGAACAAGGCAGTTAACCCATTGTTCTTAGGCCGTCATTGAAAATAAGAATTTGTTCTTCAAACTGACTTGCCGAGTTTAATAAAGGTAAAACACAGTTAGATTAACAATAAGTTAAGCTTTTAACCAATACTTGTATGTACCTAAATATTTTATCACTTTTTACGATTATTTATTTGAATTGCGCGCTTTTCCAGTTTTCAGCTGAAGTGTCCCGCTAGCTAGCTCAAAATCTGTCTACATGGAAACTTCCACATCCAGAACCAAAATAAAATAAATGGAGAAATCAAAAGATGGTTTTCTGGACTCCTCTTCAGAATTTACAAAAGTATTCATCCCCTTGGCATTTTTCCTATTTTGTTGCCTTACAACCTGGAATTAAAATTTGAAGATGCAAAATATTTTTCATTGTGTGACAAATAATACAAAAGACAAACAAAACTGAAAACTTGAGCATAACTATTCTCCCCCCCAAAGTCAATACTTTGTAGAGTCACCTTTTGCAGCAAAAAAAAAAGTATTCACCCCCTACCCTCCCCTTGGCATTTTTCCTATTTTGTTGCCTTACAACCTGGAATTAAAATTGATTTTTGGGGGTTTGTACCATTTGATGTACACAACATGCCTCTTTGAAACAAACAAGAAATAAGACAAAAAAACTGAACTTGAGCGTGTATAATAATAGTCACCATTTGCAGCAATTACAGTTGCAAGTCTCTTGGGGTATGTCTCTATAAGCTTGCCACATCTAGCCACTGGGATTTATGCCCACTCTTCAAGGCAAAACTGCTCCAGCTCCGTCAAGTAGGATGGGTTCCGCTGGTGTACAGCAATCTTTAAATCATACCACAGATTTTCAATTGGATTGAGGTCTAGGCTTTGACTAGGCCATTCCAAGACATTTAAATTAAAGTTTCCCATTAAACCACTCAAGTGTTGCTTTAGCAGTATGCTTAGGGTCATTGTCCTGCTGGAAGGTAAACCTCCGTCCCATTCTCCAATCTCTGGAAGACTGAAACAGGTTTCCCCTCAAGAATTTCCCTGTATTTAGTGCCATTCATCATTCCTTTAATTCTGTTGTGGGTGATGAAAATTTGGTGAGCACGGACAACAATGCTGACAACTTGTGCCCATCCAGTCCCCAGCTTAGGCTTTTACCTTACAACCACGACACTCCATTTGTCACGCCCTGGTCAAAGTATTTTGTGTTTATCTTTATGTATTTGGTCAGGCCAGGGTGTGGCATGGAGTTTTTGTATTGTGGTGTGTTTTGTCTTGGGGTTTTGGTGTGTATATATTTGGAATTGTAGCTAGTGGGGTTATCTAGCAAGGTCTATGGCTGCCTGGAGTGATTCTCAATCAGAGGCAGGTGCTTATCGTTGTCTCTGATTGGGAACCATATTTAGGCAGCCATATTCTTTGAGTTTGTCGTGGGTGATTGTCCTATTTGTCTTGATGTCCTTGTTTATGTTAGTTGACACAAGTATAGGCTGTTTTCGGTTTTCGTTTCGTTTATTTGTTTTTGTAGTGTTCGTGTTTAGTTCGTGTTTTACGTTTGTCTAATAAACATGGATCGCAATCGTCACGCTGCAGTTTGGTCCGACTCTCCTTAATCACCACTAGAAAGCCGTAACACCATTCAAGCCCCAGGGGAAAAATATGAGAGGGCAAGACAATATTTCTCTTCTTGAGATACAACATTTTTTGTGATGCTTTTGTTTATTTATTTCACCTTTATTTAACCAGGCAGGCTAGTTGAGAACAAGTTCTGATTTACAACGGCGACCTGGTCAAGATAAAGCAAAGCAGTGTGACAGCAAAGATAGACCAAAGGGCAAATGGCTTGGAGGACATGGTTAGGGAGAATACGATGAAAGTTGAGGCCATACAAATATCTGTTGACTTTATCTCTGGAGAAGTGAAAACCCTCAAAAGTGACATGAAGAACGTCAAAGTTATCTGCCAGGAAACTGAAAAAAAGGTGGCTGAACTCGATGGAAAAGGTGAACGAGGCAGAGAGATACCAGCGCAGGTGGAACCTGAGGCTCCATGGAATTCCAGAGCAGGCGGGTGAGGACATCAAATCCAGAGATATTGACATCTGTGGAGCTGTCATTCCAGAGTTGTTGACATCTGTGGAGCTGTCATTCCAGAGTTGTTGACATCTGTGGAGCTGTCATTCCAGAGTTGTTGACATCTGTGGAGCTGACATTCCAGAGTTGTTGACATCTGTGGAGCTGTCATTCCAGAGTTGTTGACATCTGTGGAGCTGACATTCCAGAGTTGTTGACATCTGTGGAGCTGACATTCCAGAGTTGTTGACATCTGTGGAGCTGTCATTCCAGAGATGTTGACATCTGTGGAGCTGTCATTCCAGAGTTGTTGACATCTGTAGAGCTGTCATTCCAGAGTTGTTGACATTCCAGAGTTGTTGACATCTGTGGAGCTGTCATTCCAGAGTCGTTGACGTCTGTGGAGCTGTCATTCCAGAGTTGTTGACATCTGTGGAGCTGTCATTCCAGAGTTGTTGACATCTGTGGAGCTGTCATTCCAGAGTTGTTGACATCTGTGGAGCTGTCATTCCAGAGTTGTTGACATCTGTGGAGCTGTCATTCCAGAGTTGTTGACATCTGTGGAGCTGTCATTCCAGAGTTGTTGACATCTGTAGAGCTGTCATTCCAGAGTTGTTGACATTCCAGAGTTGTTGACATCTGTGTAGCTGTCATTCCAGAGTTGTTGACGTCTGTGGAGCTGTCATTCCAGAGTTGTTGACATCTGTGGAGCTGTCATTCCAGAGTTGTTGACATCTGTGGAGCTGTCATTCCAGAGTTGTTGACATCTGTGGAGCTGTCATTCCAGAGTCGTTGACGTCTGTGGAGCTGTCATTCCAGAGTTGTTGACATCTGTGGAGCTGTCATTCCAGAGTTGTTGACATCTGTGGAGCTGTCATTCCAGAGTTGTTGACATCTGTGGAGCTGTCATTCCAGAGTTGTTGACATCTGTGGAGCTGTCATTCCAGAGTTGTTGACATCTCCAGAGTTGTTGACGTCTGTGGAGCTGTCATTCCAGAGTTGTTGTCATCTGTGGAGCTGTCATTCCAGAGTTGTTGACGTCTGTGGAGCTGTCATTCCAGAGTTGTTGACATCTGTGGAGCTGTCATTCCAGAGTTGTTGACATCTGTGGAGCTGTCATTCCAGAGTTGTTGACATCTGTGGAGCTGTCATTCCAGAGTCGTTGACGTCTGTGGAGCTGTCATTCCAGAGTTGTTGACATCTGTGGAGCTGTCATTCCAGAGTTGTTGACATCTGTGGAGCTGTCATTCCAGAGTTGTTGACATCTGTGGAGCTGTCATTCCAGAGTTGTTGACATCTGTGGAGCTGTCATTCCAGAGTTGTTGACATCTGTGGAGCTGTCATTCCAGAGTTGTTGACATCTGTGGAGCTGTCATTCCAGAGTTGTTGAAATTCCAGAGTTGTTGACATCTGTGGAGCTGACATTCACGGATCAAATGCCAGACTTCAAGAAAATGTGGACATCGTTCATCATCTGGGAAGACTCAAGACAAGACACCGAGGACAACATATCTACACTGGATCTTCTCTGGAGGCGAGCATAGAACTGTGAGTTTCTCATCAAGCAAAAATTGAGGTTCCCGGAGGATCTGACCTGAACGGACAAAGTGCCACGAGAGAAACCGGGGTGGATGGTGGCTGCAGCACGAAAGTCAAGGAAAACCCATTTTTTTGTCGGTGCAAGAGCGATCATCGTTGGGAAAGAAATGAGACCAAATCAGATCATTTGAGAGAGATCCAGAGTCCGACTCAGACAGAACTGGTAGACCTTAACACTGCCTAATTGCCAGGTGAAAAGCAGCCTTGACTGAGAAAGGGCTGATCTGAAAACTGGAAAACTAAACACTGAATTTGGGTGAATAACTGCTTATGCAATGTCTCCCCCTTGTGGGAGTAAGACTAATTTGGTTACTTTATGACCAGTATTTCTTAGTTTTTTGGGTTAATAATGGGGTGAAATCCTTTAGAGGTACATGTCCTTAGGAAAACCTGATATTAGCATAATAATATTGTTGGTTGAAGTTTGTCTTTATCTCTTTGTTCAATTAATGTCAGGGGTATTCGTCATTTACTCAAACGTAAGGCTATTTTCCTGTATTGCATGCGGTTTAATGCAAACTTAAATTTTCTACAAGAGACTCATGCTTGTTCTTCCGATCTATCTTTTTGGAAAAATCTATGGGGTAACGATATCTGATTATCATATGGCAACAACCACTCTGCAGGTGTAGCAGTTTTAAGAGGTGCATTTAAAGGGGAGGTCATCAGTAGTAAGACTCCCCACTCTGCAGGTGTAGCAGTTTTAAGAGGTGCATTTAAAGGGAAGGTCACCAGTAGTAAGAATCACCACTCTGCAGGTGTAGCAGTTTTAAGAGGTGCATTTAAAGGGAAGGTCATCAGTAGTAAGACTCCCCACTCTGCAGGTGTAGCAGTTTTAAGAGGTGCACTTAAAGGGAAGGTCATCAGTAGTAAGAATCTCCACTCTGGACGTTGGTTAATTTGAGTGAATTTGAACAGTGAAATGTTTTTAATAGGGAATATTTATGCATACAACAACAAACAAAACAGGGTATTATTTCAACAATTTGAAGAAGAGATTAATAGATTTATAGGTGTATTTCAGGATATCAAACTCATTTTAGAGATGGACATTTTAATTCTGTATCTAATGTGATGATTGACAGATATCCCCCTCCTAACAGATCCAGCATAGTTAATCCTGAGTTTAATAACCGCCGGCTTGGTCTTGGATTAGTTAGTTAATCCTGAGTTTAATAACCGCCGGCTTGGTCTTGGATTAGTTAGTTAATCCTGAGTTTAATAACCGCCGGCTTGGTCTTGGATTAGTTAGTTAATCCTGAGTTTAATAACCGCCGGCTTGGTCTTGGATTAGTTAGTTAATCCTGAGTTTAATAACCGCCGGCTTGGTCTTGGATTAGTTAGTTAATCCTGAGTTTAATAACCGCCGGCTTGGTCTTGGATTAGTTAGTTAATCCTGAGTTTAATAACCGCCGGCTTGGTCTTGGATTAGTTAGTTAATCCTGAGTTTAATAACCGCCGGCTTGGTCTTGGATTAGTTAGTTAATCCTGAGTGTAATAACCGCCGGCTTGGTCTTGGATTAGTTAGTTAATCCTGAGTTTAATAACCGCCGGCTTGGTCTTGGATTAGTTAGTTAATCCTGAGTTTAATAACCGCCGGCTTGGTCTTGGATTAGTTAGTTAATCCTGAGTTTAATAACCGCCGGCTTGGTCTTGGATTAGTTAGTTAATCCTGAGTTTAATAACCGCCGGCTTGGTCTTGGATTAGTTAGTTAATCCTGAGTTTAATAACCGCCGGCTTGGTCTTGGATTAGTTAGTTAATCCTGAGTTTAATAACCGCCGGCTTGGTCTTGGATTAGTCGATACTTGGAGATGTAAATATCCTGATAAAAAGGACTTCACTTGGAGTAACAAGAACATGTCCAGACTGTCAAGAATTGACTTCTGGTTTATTTATAATTCATTAGATAATTCTGTAGTTAACCAATGAACCATCAAGTCTTACTGATCATAAAGTTATATTCTTTAAATATTAATGGCTCTGAAGTTAATAAACTGAATTGGAAATTCAATAGTAGACTGTGGGAAGATGATCATTTCAAGATGGATGTCAAAGATATTATACCAATCAATTGGAGGAAAGCCCAAGTATTTAAGTCTTATGGGATATATTGGGAATTTTATGAAATATAAAATAAGACAAACAGCCATGAAGAGAGGTAATGAAATATGAAGTAAGACAAACATCCATGAAGAGAGGTAATGAAATATGAAGTAAGACAAACAGCCATGAAGAGAGGTAATGAAATATGAAGTAAGACAAACAGCCACGAAGAGAGGTAATGAAATATGAAGTAAGACAAACAGCCATGAAGAGAGGTAATGAAATATGAAATAAGACAAACAGCCACGAAGAGAGGTAATGAAATATGAAATAAGACAAACAGCCACGAAGAGAGGTAATGAAATATGAAATAAGACAAACAGCCACGAAGAGAGGTAATGAAATATGAAATAAGACAAACAGCCATGAAGAGAGGTAATGAAATATGAAGTAAGACAAACAGCCATGAAGAGAGGTAATGAAATATGAAGTAAGACAAACAGCCATGAAGAGAGGTAATGAAATATGAAGTAAGACAAACAGCCATGAAGAGAGGTAATGAAATATGAAGTAAGACAAACAGCCATGAAGAGAGGTAATGAAAAATGAAGTAAGACAAACAGCCACGAATAGAGGTAATGAAATATGAAATTAGACAAACAGCCATGAAGAGAGGTAAAGGAATGGCTGAACTTAAAAGATTGAGGGACGATAAACATGTTAAGGAAATCCTTTCTCTAATCTCTATAGAGGACCTTGATGAAGAAGGAAAGGCTCAGTTATTCTATTTACAACTAGAAATGGACCCAATGTATGAAGAGAGAGCAAAGGGGGCATTTGTAAAATCAAGGAGATGGTTGGAGGAAGGTGAAAAATACACAAAATACCTTTACAATTTAGAGAGAAAAAAATCCAGAATTTGCCTCTGTTCATTAGCTTAGTATAGATGGCAGAGAAAATGAAAATCCCAAAGATATTTAAAAATTCTATGCTATTCTTCACACCAGTAATGCCTGTCCCATGTTTCAGAAATCTATGCTATTCTTTCTGTCAAAGACTATACAAAGTTCATAGATGAAGACTCCCAATGAATAAAACAATGTATCAGCAAGTTAAAAGAACAAATCTCCAGGGAATGACGTCATTATCAGTGGATGCTATAAATATTTTCAGGAGGATATTGTCGAATTTCTATTTCATTTTTTAAATGTTTTATTTATTTAACCAGGTAAGAACAAGTTCATATAGTTTTTTGAACAAAAAGTTATTTATTTAACCAGGTAGGCTAGTTGAGAACAAGTTCTCATTTACAACTATGACCTGGCCAAGATAAAGAAAAGCAGTTCGACACATACAACAACACAGAGTTACACATGGAGTAAAACAAACATACAGTCAATAATACAGTAGAACAAAAGGAAACAAAGTCTATATACAGTGTGTGCAAATGAGGTAAGATAAGGGAGTTAAGTCAATAAATAGGCCATGGTGGTGAAGTAATCACAATATAGCAATTAAACACTGGAATGGTAGATGCGCAAAAGATGGATGTGCAAGTAGAGATACTGTGGTGCAAAAGGAGAATAATAAATACATAAATACAGTTTGGGGATGGGGTAGATAGATGGGCTGTATACAGATGGGCTATGAACAGGTGCAGTGATCTGTGAGCTGCTCTGACAGCTGGTTCTTAAAGCTAGTGAGGGAGATGGGAATCTCCAGCTTCAGTGATTTTTGCAGTTCGTTCCAGTCAGTGGCAGCAGAGAACTGGAAGGAAAGGTGACCAAAGGAGGACTTGGCTTTGACCAGCGAGATATACCTGCTGGAGCGCGTGCTGCGAGTGGGTGCTGCTATGGTGACCAGCGAGCTGAGATAGGGCAGGGATTTACCTTGTAGATAACCTGTAACCAGTGGGTTTGGCTACGAGTATGAAGCGAGGGCCAGCCAACGAGAGCGTATAGGTCGCAGTGGTGAGTAGTGTATGGGGCTTTGGTGGCAAAACGGATGGCACTGTGATAGACTACATCCAGTTTGCTGAGTAGAGTGTTGGAGGCCATTTTATAGATGACATCGCCGAAGTCAAGGATTGGTAGGATGGTCAGTTTTACGAGGGTATTTTTGGCAGCATGAGTGAAGGAAGCTTTGTTGCGAAATAGGAAGCTGATTCTAGATTTAATTTTTGATTGGAGATGCTTTTCACATTCATGTTTTTAAGGAGGTAATTAATTTAAGGGTCCTGCATGTTTCTAAGACACAATGCCTCTTTTCTGCAATCCCCAAACCAAACAAAGATGCTATGATGATAGAAAATTGGAGACCAGATCACATTAATGAATAATGATGGAAAGCTGCTTGTATCCGTCTTTATAGAAAGACAGAAAAGGTCTTGACCAAATCATTGATGAAACCCAGTCTGGTTTTATGAAGGGCAGACACATATGTAATAATATTCAACTCGTATTGGACTTGATAGACGACAATGAGCACATTATGGAAGACAGCTTTATGTTATTTGTAGACTTTTACAAGGCTCTTTTTGAGACTCAGATTTTTGTGGTTTTGGTCAATATTTTCAAAGTGTAATTAAGACACTTTACAGTAATAGTAACATCTCTGTTAAATTATCCTATGGAACTTCAGAGATTCAACATTAGACGCATAATAAAACAAGAATGCCCAATTTCTCCTTTCTAATTGGACACACAAGTTATGGCACTTCATATCAGCAAGGATAGTTTTAGGGATATTCAGAGACAAGAGAAAGAGATCAAATGTTGACAATTGGCTGACAACATCACCATTTTTAAAAAAAGATCATAAAGAAGTCAGGAAAGCTATTGAGTGTATTAATGCCTTCTCACATGTTTCAGATTTATCTCTGAATATTAGGAAATGTGAATTATTTGCATTGGAAAGATGTGACTTAAACTCAGTATGTAATATCCCTGTAGAAGATGTGATCACATATCTTGGTATTACAGTTAGCAAAGATCAGCAATAAAGGGCCTCCATAATTTAATATCAACCATTTTAGCTCCTGACAGAGGAACAAGACAAGGGAGTTTTAAAAATTAAAACATAAAAATAATTCTCTCCTATTGTTGAGGAAATTGGAAAGAGATTTAACTCCTGGTAAGAAATCTTTCTTCATCTGGACGTGTACTTTTATCAATCTGAAGGTCCAGATTAGTTTATACCTCCCTTGCCTTGTTCCTCTGTCAGAAACTAAAATGGTTGATATTAAATTATGGAGGAAAAAACCTAATTACATATTTATTTTTTTACGGTAATATGTAGCACCCAAAGTGAGGGAGGAAGGTTGAATGCTCTGGATTGTAAAACCTCTAATATAGTATTTCAGATTAAACTATTCCAACAGATTGGTGGTCTAGAAGTTTCACTCAAATGCAATTTTGATGTGGGTAAAATCCCTAAGCTGGCTAACTTTCATAAACATTGTTCTTCTAACTTGGAATCTCAAACACAATTTTTCCTCACATAGAAATACAATCTGGAATAATAAATTATTGAATAATGACGGAAAACTATATGATTACCCAGAATTCATGAGAACAACACCATGTTACATTCACTCCTGAGGAGTTTAAAATGGTTGGTAGAGCTGTCCCTAAAGGTGTTGTTAGAGCTGTCCCTAAAGGTGTTGTTAGAGCTGTCCCTAAAGGTGTTGTTAGAGCTGTCCCTGAAGGTGTTGTTAGAGCTGTCCCTAAAGGTGCTGTTAGAGCTGTCCCTAAAGGTGTTGTTAGAGCCGTCCCTAAAGGTGTTGTTGTCCCTAAAGGTGTTGTTAGAGCTGTCCCTAAAGGTGTTGCTAGAGCTGTCCCTAAAGGTGTTGTTGTCCCTAAAGGTGCTGTTAGAGCTGTCCCTAAAGGTGTTGTTAGAGCTGTCCCTAAAGGTGTTGTTGTCCCTAAAGGTGTTGTTAGAGCTGTCCCTAAAGGTGTTGTTAGAGCTGTCCCTAAATGTGTTGTTGTCTCTAAAGGTGTTGTTGTCCCTAAAGGTGTTGTTAGATCTGTCCCTAAAGGTGAAGTTGTCCCTAAAGGTGTTGTTAGAGCTGTCCCTAAAGGTGTTTTTAGAGCTGTCCCTAAAGGTGCTGTTAGAGCTGTCCCTAAAGGTGTTGTTAGAGCTGTCCCTAAAGGTGTTGTTAGAGCTGTCCCTAAAGGTGTTGTTAGAGCTGTCCCTAAAGGTGTTGTTAGTGTTGTCCCTAAAGGTGTCGTTAGAGCTGTCCCTAAAGGTGTTGTTAGAGCTGTCCCTAAAGGTGTTGTTGTCCCTAAAGGTGTTGTCCCTAAAGGTGTTGTTAGAGCTCTACCTAAAGGTGTTGTCCCTAAAGGTGTTGTTAGAGCTGTCCCTAAAGGTGTTGTTAGAGCTGTCCCTAAAGGTGTTGTTAGAGCTGTCCCTAAAGGTGTTGTTAGAGCTGTCCCTAAAGGTGCTATTAGAGCTGTCCCTAGAGGTGTTGTTGTCCCTAAAGGTGTTGTTAGAGCTGTCCCTAAAGATGTTGTTGTCCCTAAAGGTGTTGTTAGAGCTGTCCCTAAAGGTGTTGTCCCTAAAGGTGTTGTTAGAGCTGTCCCTGACGGTGTTGTTAGAGCTGTCCCCAAAGGTGTTTTTAGAGCTGTCCCTAAAGGTGTTGTCCCTAAAGGTGTCGTTAGAGCTGTCCCTAAAGGTGTTGTTAGAGCTGTCCCTAAAGGTGTTGTTGTCCCTAAAGGTGCTGTCCCTACAGGTGTTGCTAGAGCTGTCCCTAAAGGTGTTGTCCCTAAAGGTGTTGTTAGAGCTGTCCCTAAAGGTGTTGTTGTCCCTAAATGTGTTGTTAGAGCTGTCCCTAAAGGTGTTGTTAGAGTTGTTAGAGCTGTCCCTAAAGTTGTTGTCCCTAAAGGTGTTGTTAGTGCTGTCACTAAAGGTGTTGTTGTCCCTAAAGGTATTGTCCCTAAAGGTGTCGTTAGAGCTGTCCCTAAAGGTGTTGTTGTCCCTAAAGGTGTTGTCCCTAAAGGTGTTGTTAGAGCTGTCCCTAAAGGTGTTGTTAGTGTTGTCCCTAGAGGTGTTGTTAGAGCTGTCCCTAAAGGTGTTGTTAGAGCTGTCCCTAAAGGTGCTGTTAGAGCTGTCCCTAAAGGTGTGGTTAGAGCTGTCCCTAAAGGTGCTGTTAGAGCTGTCCCTAAAGGTGCTGTTAGAGCTGTCCCTAAAGGTGTTGTTAGAGCTGTCCCTAAATGTGCTGTTTGAGCTGTCTCTAAAGGTGTTGTTAGAGCTGTCCCTAAAGGTGTTGTTAGAGCTGTCCCTAAAGGTGTTGTTAGAGCTGTCCCTAAAGGTGTTGTTAGAGCTGTCCCTGAATGTGCTGTTAAAGCTGTCCCTAAAGGTGCTGTTAGAGATGTCCCTAAAGGTGTTGTTAGAGCTGTCCCTAAAGGTGTTGTTAGAGCTGTCCCTAAAGGTGTTGTTAGAGCTGTCCCTAAAGGTGTTGTTAGAGCTGTCCCTAAAGGTGTTGTACCTAAAGGTATTGTTAGAGCTGTCCCTAAAGGTGCTGTTAGTGCTGTCCCTAAAGGTGCTGTTAGAGCTGTCCCTAAAGGTGTTGTAGAGCTGTCCCTAAAGTTGTTGTCCCTAAAGGTGTTGTTAGTGCTGTCACTAAAGGTGTTGTTGTCCCTAAAGGTGTTGTCCCTAAAGGTGTTGTTAGAGCTGTCCCTAAAGGTGTTGTTGCCCCTAAAGGTGTTGTCCCTAAAGGTGTCGTTAGAGCTGTCCCTAAAGGTGTTGTTGTCCCTAAAGGTGTTGTCCCTAAAGGTGTCGTTAGAGCTGTCCCTAAAGGTGTTGTTAGAGCTATCCCTAAAGGTGTTGTTGTCCCTAAAGGTGTTGTCCCTGAAGGTGTTGTTAGAGCTGTCCCTGACGGTGTTGTTGGAGCTGTCCCCAAAGGTGTTTTTAGAGCTGTCCCTAAAGGTGTTGTCCCTAAAGGTGTCGTTAGAGCTGTCCCTAAAGGTGTTGTTAGAGCTGTCCCTAAAGGTGTTGTTGTCCCTATTTAATTTTACCTTTATTTAACCAGGCAAGTCAGTTAAGAACACATTCTTATTTTCAATGACGGCCTGGGAACAGTGGGTTAACTGCCTGTTCAGGGGCAGAACGACAGATTTGTACCTTGTCAGCTCGGGGGTTTGAACTCGCAACCTTCCGGTTACTAGTCCAACGCTCTAACCACTAGGCTACCCTGCCGCCCCTAAAGGTGCTGTCCCTACAGGTGTTGCTAGAGCTGTCCCTAAAGGTGTTGTCCCTAAAGGTGTTGTTAGAGCTGTCCCTAAAGGTGTTGTTGTCCCTAAAGGTGTTGTTAGAGCTGTCCCTAAAGGTGTTGTTAGAGTTGTTAGAGCTGTCCCTAAAGTTGTTGTCCCTAAAGGTGTTGTTAGTGCTGTCACTAAAGGTGTTGTTGTCCCTGAAGGTGTTGTTAGAGCTGTACCTAAAGGTGTTGTCCCTAAAGGTGTTGTTAGAGCTGTCCCTAAAGGTGTTGTTAGAGATGTCCCTAAAGGTGTTGTTAGAGCTGTCCCTAAGGTGTTGTCCCTAAAGGTGTTGTTAGAGCTATCCCTAAAGGTGTTGTTAGAGCTGTCCCTAAAGGTGTTGTTAGAGCTGTCCCTAAAGATGTTTTTAGAGCTGTCCCTAAAGGTGCTGTTAGAGCTGTCCCTAAAGGTGTTGTTAGAGCTGTCCCTAAAGGTGTTGTTAGTGCTGTCACTAAAGGTGTTGTTGTCCCTAAAGGTGTTGTCCCTAAAGGTGTTGTTAGAGCTGTCCCTAAAGGTGTTGCTGTCCCTAAAGGTGTTGTCCCTAAAGGTGTTGTTAAAGCTGTACCTAAAGGTGTTGTCCCTAAAGGTGTTGTTAGAGCTGTCCCTGAAGGTGTTGTTAGAGCTGTCCCTGAAGGTGTTGTTAGAGCTGTCCCCAAAGGTGTTTTAGAGCTGTCCCTAAAGGTGTTGTTGTCCCTAAAGGTGTTGTCCCTAAAGGTGTCGTTAGAGCTGTCCCTAAAGGTGTTGTTAGAGCTATCCCTAAAGGTGTTGTTGTCCCTAAAGGTGTTGTCCCTGAAGGTGTTGTTAGAGCTGTACCTAAAGGTGTTGTCCCTAAAGGTGTTGTTAGAGCTGTCCCTAAAGGTGTTGTTAGAGATGTCCCTAAAGGTGTTGTTAGAACTGTCCCTAAGGTGTTGTCCCTAAAGGTGTTGTTAGAGCTATCCCTAAAGGTGTTGTTAGAGCTGTCCCTAAAGGTGTTGTTAGAGCTGTCCCTAAAGGTGTTTTTAGAGCTGTCCCTAAAGGTGCTGTTAGAGCTGTCCCTAAAGGTGTTGTTAGAGCTGTCCCTAAAGGTGTTGTTAGAGCTGTCCCTAAAGGTGTTGTTAGAGCTGTCCCTAAAGGTGCTGTTAGAGCTGTCACTAAAGGTGTTGTTAGAGCTGTCCCTAAAGGTGTTGTCCCTAAAGGTGTTGTTAGAGCTGTCCCTAAAGGTGTTGTTAGAGCTGTCCCTGAAGGTGTTGTTAGAGCTGTCCCTAAAGGTGTTGTCCCTCAAGGTGTTGTTAGAGCTGTCCCTAAAGGTGCTGTTAGAGCTGTCCCTAAAGGTGTTGTTAGTGTTGTCCCTAAAGGTGTTGTTAGAGCTGTCCCTAAAGGTGTTGTTAGAGCTGTCCCTAAAGGTGTTGTTGTCCCTAAAGGTGTTGTCCCTAAAGGTGTTGTTAGAGCTCTACCTAAAGGTGTTGTCCCTAAAGGTGTCGTTAGAGCTGTCCCTAAAGGTGTTGTTAGAGCTATCCCTAAAGGTGTTGTTGTCCCTAAAGGTGTTGTCCCTGAAGGTGTTGTTAGAGCTGTACCTAAAGGTGTTGTCCCTAAAGGTGTTGTTAGAGCTGTCCCTAAAGGTGTTGCTAGAGCTGTCCCTAAAGGTGTTGTTGTCCCTAAAGGTGCTGTTAGAGCTGTCCCTAAAGGTGTTGTTAGAGCTGTCCCTAAAGGTGTTGTTGTCCCTAAAGGTGTTGTTAGAGCTGTCCCTAAAGGTGTTGTTAGAGCTGTCCCTAAATGTGTTGTTGTCCCTAAAGGTGTTGTTGTCCCTAAAGGTGTTGTTAGATCTGTCCCTAAAGGTGTTGTTGTCCCTAAAGGTGTTGTTAGAGCTGTCCCTAAAGGTGTTGTTAGAGCTGTCCCTAAAGGTGTTGTTAGAGCTGTCCCTAAAGGTGTTGTTAGAGCTGTCCCTAAAGGTGTTGTCCCTAAAGGTGTTGTTAGAGCTGTCCCTAAAGGTGCTATTAGAGCTGTCCCTAGAGGTGTTGTTGTCCCTAAAGGTGTTGTCCCTAAAGGTGTTGTTAGAGCTGTACCTAAAGGTGTTGTCCCTAAAGGTGTTGTTAGAGCTGTCCCTAAAGGTGTTGTTGCCCCTAAAGGTGTTGTCCCTAAAGGTGTCGTTAGAGCTGTCCCTAAAGGTGTTGTTAGAGCTGTCCCTGAAGGTGTTGTTAGAGCTGTCCCCAAAGGTGTTTTAGAGCTGTCCCTAAAGGTGTTGTTGTCCCTAAAGGTGTTGTCCCTAAAGGTGTCGTTAGAGCTGTCCCTAAAGGTGTTGTTAGAGCTATCCCTAAAGGTGTTGTTGTCCCTAAAGGTGTTGTCCCTGAAGGTGTTGTTAGAGCTCTACCTAAAGGTGTTGTTAGAGCTGTCCCTAAAGGTGTTGTTAGAGCTGTCCCTAAAGGTGTTGTCCCTAAAGGTGCTATTAGAGCTGTCCCTAGAGGTGTTGTTGTCCCTAAAGGTGTTGTCCCTAAAGGTGTTGTTAGAGCTGTACCTAAAGGTGTTGTCCCTAAAGGTGTTGTTAGAGCTCTACCTTAAGGTGTTGTCCCTAAAGGTGTTGTTAGAGCTGTCCCTAAAGGTGTTGCTAGAGCTGTCCCTAAAGGTGTTGTTAGAGATGTCCCTAAAGGTGTTGTTAGAACTGTCCCTAAGGTGTTGTCCCTAAAGGTGTTGTTAGAGCTATCCCTAAAGGTGTTGTTAGAGCTGTCCCTAAAGGTGTTGTTAGAGCTGTCCCTAAAGGTGTTTTTAGAGCTGTCCCTAAAGGTGCTGTTAGAGCTGTCCCTAAAGGTGTTGTTAGAGCTGTCCCTAAAGGTGTTGTTAGAGCTGTCCCTAAAGGTGCTGTTAGAGCTGTCACTAAAGGTGTTGTTAGAGCTGTCCCTAAAGGTGTTGTCCCTAAAGGTGTTGTTAGAGCTGTCCCTAAAGGTGTTGTTAGAGCTGTCCCTGAAGGTGTTGTTAGAGCTGTCCCTAAAGGTGTTGTCCCTCAAGGTGTTGTTAGAGCTGTCCCTAAAGGTGCTGTTAGAGCTGTCCCTAAAGGTGTTGTTAGTGTTGTCCCTAAAGGTGTCGTTAGAGCTGTCCCTAAAGGTGTTGTTAGAGCTGTCCTTAAAGGTGTTGTTAGAGCTGTCCCTAAAGGTGTTGTTAGTGTTGTCCCTAAAGGTGTCGTTAGAGCTGTCCCTAAAGGTGTTGTTAGAGCTGTCCCTAAAGGTGTTGTTGTCCCTAAAGGTGTTGTCCCTAAAGGTGTTGTTAGAGCTCTACCTAAAGGTGTTGTCCCTAAAGGTGTCGTTAGAGCTGTCCCTAAAGGTGTTGTTAGAGCTATCCCTAAAGGTGTTGTTGTCCCTAAAGGTGTTGTCCCTGAAGGTGTTGTTAGAGCTGTACCTAAAGGTGTTGTCCCTAAAGGTGTTGTTAGAGCTGTCCCTAAAGGTGTTGTTAGAGCTGTCCCTAAAGGTGTTGTTGTCCCTAAAGGTGTTGTTAGAGCTGTCCCTAAAGGTGTTGTTAGAGCTGTCCCTAAATGTGTTGTTGTCCCTAAAGGTGTTGTTGTCCCTAAAGGTGTTGTTAGATCTGTCCCTAAAGGTGTTGTTGTCCCTAAAGGTGTTGTTAGAGCTGTCCCTAAAGGTGTTTTTAGAGCTGTCCCTAAAAGTGCTGTTAGAGCTGTCCCTAAAGGTGTTGTTAGAGTTGTCCCTAAAGGTGTTGTTAGAGCTGTCCCTAAAGGTGTTGTTAGAGCTGTCCCTAAAGGTGTTGTTAGAGCTGTCCCTAAAGGTGTTGTTAGAGCTGTCCCTAAAGGTGTTGTCCCTAAAGGTGTTGTTAGAGCTGTCCCTAAAGGTGCTATTAGAGCTGTCCCTAGAGGTGTTGTTGTCCCTAAAGGTGTTGTCCCTAAAGGTGTTGTTAGAGCTGTACCTAAAGGTGTTGTCCCTAAAGGTGTTGTTAGAGCTGTCCCTAAAGGTGTTGTTGCCCCTAAAGGTGTTGTCCCTAAAGGTGTCGTTAGAGCTGTCCCTAAAGGTGTTGTTAGAGCTGTCCCTGAAGGTGTTGTTAGAGCTGTCCCCAAAGGTGTTTTAGAGCTGTCCCTAAAGGTGTTGTTGTCCCTAAAGGTGTTGTCCCTAAAGGTGTCGTTAGAGCTGTCCCTAAAGGTGTTGTTAGAGCTATCCCTAAAGGTGTTGTTGTCCCTAAAGGTGTTGTCCCTGAAGGTGTTGTTAGAGCTGTACCTAAAGGTGTTGTCCCTAAAGGTGTTGTTAGAGCTGTCCCTAAAGGTGTTGCTAGAGCTGTCCCTAAAGGTGTTGTTGTCCCTAAAGGTGCTGTTAGAGCTGTCCCTAAAGGTGTTGTTAGAGCTGTCCCTAAAGGTGTTGTTGTCCCTAAAGGTGTTGTTAGAGCTGTCCCTAAAGGTGTTGTTAGAGCTGTCCCTAAATGTGTTGTTGTCCCTAAAGGTGTTGTTGTCCCTAAAGGTGTTGTTAGATCTGTCCCTAAAGGTGTTGTTGTCCCTAAAGGTGTTGTTAGAGCTGTCCCTAAAGGTGTTTTTAGAGCTGTCCCTAAAAGTGCTGTTAGAGCTGTCCCTAAAGGTGTTGTTAGAGTTGTCCCTAAAGGTGTTGTTAGAGCTGTCCCTAAAGGTGTTGTTAGTGTTGTCCCTAAAGGTGTCGTTAGAGCTGTCCCTAAAGGTGTTGTTAGAGCTGTCCCTAAAGGTGTTGTTGTCCCTAAAGGTGTTGTCCCTAAAGATGTTGTTAGAGCTGTCCCTAAAGGTGTTGTTAGAGCTGTCCCTAAAGGTGTTGTTAGAGCTGTCCCTAAAGGTGTTGTCCCTAAAGGTGTTGTTAGAGCTGTCCCTAAAGGTGCTATTAGAGCTGTCCCTAGAGGTGTTGTTGTCCCTAAAGGTGTTGTTAGAGCTGTCCCTAAAGATGTTTTTAGAGCTGTCCCTAAAGGTGTTGTCCCTAAAGGTGTCGTTAGAGCTGTCCCTAAAGGTTTTGTTAGAGCTGTCCCTAAAGGTGTTGTTGTCCCTAAAGGTGCTGTCCCTACAGGTGTTGCTAGAGCTGTCCCTAAAGGTGTTGTCCCTAAAGGTGTTGTTAGAGCTGTCCCTAAAGGTGTTGTTGTCCCTAAAGGTGTTGTTAGAGCTGTCCCTAAAGGTGTTGTTAGAGTTGTTAGAGCTGTCCCTAAAGTTGTTGTCCCTAAAGGTGTTGTTAGTGCTGTCACTAAAGGTGTTGTTGTCCCTAAAGGTATTGTCCCTAAAGGTGTCGTTAGAGCTGTCCCTAAAGGTGTTGTTGTCCCTAAAGGTGTTGTCCCTAAAGGTGTTGTTAGAGCTGTACCTAAAGGTGTTGTCCCTAAAGGTGTTGTTAGAGCTGTCCCTAAAGGTGTTGTTGCCCCTAAAGGTGTTGTCCCTAAAGGTGTCGTTAGAGCTGTCCCTGAAGGTGTTGTTAGAGCTGTCCCCAAAGGTGTTTTAGAGCTGTCCCTAAAGGTGTTGTTGTCCCTAAAGGTGTTGTCTCTAAAGGTGTCGTTAGAGCTGTCCCTAAAGGTGTTGTTAGAGCTATCCCTAAAGGTGTTGTTGTCCCTAAAGGTGTTGTCCCTGAAGGTGTTGTTAGAGCTGTACCTAAAGGTGTTGTCCCTAAAGGTGTTGTTAGAGCTGCCCCTAAGGTGTTGTCCCTAAAGGTGTTGTTAGAGCTGTCCCTAAAGGTGTTGTTAGAGCTGTCCCTAAAGGTGTTGTTAGTGTTGTCCCTAAAGGTGTCGTTAGAGCTGTCCCTAAAGGTGTTGTTAGAGCCGTCCCTAAAGGTGTTGTTGTCCCTAAAGGTGTTGTCCCTAAAGGTGTTGTTAGAGCTCTACCTAAAGGTGTTGTCCCTAAAGGTGTTGTTAGAGCTGTCCCTAAAGGTGTTGTTAGAGCTGTCCCTAAAGGTGTTGTTAGAGCTGTCCCTAAAGGTGTTGTCCCTAAAGGTGTTTTTAGAGCTGTCCCTAAAGGTGTTGTTAGAGCTATCCCTAAAGGTGTTGTTGTCCCTAAAGGTGTTGTCCCTGAAGGTGTTGTTAGAGCTGTACCTAAAGGTGTTGTCCCTAAAGGTGTTGTTAGAGCTGTCCCTAAGGTGTTGTCCCTAAAGGTGTTGTTAGAGCTGTCCCTAAAGGTGTTGTTAGAGCTGTCCCTAAAGGTGTTGTTAGTGTTGTCCCTAAAGGTGTCGTTAGAGCTGTCCCTAAAGGTGTTGTTAGAGCTGTCCCTAAATGTGTTGTTGTCCCTAAAGGTGTTGTTGTCCCTAAAGGTGTTGTTAGATCTGTCCCTAAAGGTGTTGTTGTCCCTAAAGGTGTTGTTAGAGCTGTCCCTAAAGGTGTTTTTAGAGCTGTCCCTAAAAGTGCTGTTAGAGCTGTCCCTAAAGGTGTTGTTAGAGTTGTCCCTAAAGGTGTTGTTAGAGCTGTCCCTAAAGGTGTTGTTGTCCCTAAAGGTGTTGTTAGAGCTGTCCCTAAAGGTGTTTTTAGAGCTGTCCCTAAAAGTGCTGTTAGAGCTGTCCCTAAAGGTGTTGTTAGAGTTGTCCCTAAAGGTGCTGTTAGAGCTGTCCCTAAAGGTGTTGTTAGAGTTGTCCCTAAAGGTGTTGTTAGAGCTGTCCCTAAAGGTGTTGTTAGAGCTGTCCCTAAAGGTGTTGTTAGTGTTGTCCCTAAAGGTGTCGTTAGAGCTGTCCCTAAAGGTGTTGTTAGAGCTGTCCCTAAAGGTGTTGTTGTCCCTAAAGGTGTTGTCCCTAAAGGTGTTGTTAGAGCTGTCCCTAAAGGTGTTGTTAGAGCTGTCCCTAAAGGTGTTGTTAGAGCTGTCCCTAAAGGTGTTGTCCCTAAAGGTGTTGTTAGAGCTGTCCCTAAAGGTGCTATTAGAGCTGTCCCTAGAGGTGTTGTTGTCCCTAAAGGTGTTGTTAGAGCTGTCCCTAAAGATGTTTTTAGAGCTGTCCCTAAAGGTGTTGTCCCTAAAGGTGTCGTTAGAGCTGTCCCTAAAGGTTTTGTTAGAGCTGTCCCTAAAGGTGTTGTTGTCCCTAAAGGTGCTGTCCCTACAGGTGTTGCTAGAGCTGTCCCTAAAGGTGTTGTCCCTAAAGGTGTTGTTAGAGCTGTCCCTAAAGGTGTTGTTGTCCCTAAAGGTGTTGTTAGAGCTGTCCCTAAAGGTGTTGTTAGAGTTGTTAGAGCTGTCCCTAAAGTTGTTGTCCCTAAAGGTGTTGTTAGTGCTGTCACTAAAGGTGTTGTTGTCCCTAAAGGTATTGTCCCTAAAGGTGTCGTTAGAGCTGTCCCTAAAGGTGTTGTTGTCCCTAAAGGTGTTGTCCCTAAAGGTGTTGTTAGAGCTGTACCTAAAGGTGTTGTCCCTAAAGGTGTTGTTAGAGCTGTCCCTAAAGGTGTTGTTGCCCCTAAAGGTGTTGTCCCTAAAGGTGTCGTTAGAGCTGTCCCTGAAGGTGTTGTTAGAGCTGTCCCCAAAGGTGTTTTAGAGCTGTCCCTAAAGGTGTTGTTGTCCCTAAAGGTGTTGTCTCTAAAGGTGTCGTTAGAGCTGTCCCTAAAGGTGTTGTTAGAGCTATCCCTAAAGGTGTTGTTGTCCCTAAAGGTGTTGTCCCTGAAGGTGTTGTTAGAGCTGTACCTAAAGGTGTTGTCCCTAAAGGTGTTGTTAGAGCTGTCCCTAAGGTGTTGTCCCTAAAGGTGTTGTTAGAGCTGTCCCTAAAGGTGTTGCTAGAGCTGTCCCTAAAGGTGTTGTTGTCCCTAAAGGTGCTGTTAGAGCTGTCCCTAAAGGTGTTGTTAGAGCTGTCCCTAAAGGTGTTGTTGTCCCTAAAGGTGTTGTTAGAGCTGTCCCTAAAGGTGTTGTTAGAGCTGTCCCTAAATGTGTTGTTGTCCCTAAAGGTGTTGTTGTCCCTAAAGGTGTTGTTAGATCTGTCCCTAAAGGTGTTGTTGTCCCTAAAGGTGTTGTTAGAGCTGTCCCTAAAGGTGTTTTTAGAGCTGTCCCTAAAAGTGCTGTTAGAGCTGTCCCTAAAGGTGTTGTTAGAGTTGTCCCTAAAGGTGTTGTTAGAGCTGTCCCTAAAGGTGTTGTTAGTGTTGTCCCTAAAGGTGTCGTTAGAGCTGTCCCTAAAGGTGTTGTTAGAGCTGTCCCTAAAGGTGTTGTTGTCCCTAAAGGTGTTGTCCCTAAAGATGTTGTTAGAGCTGTCCCTAAAGGTGTTGTTAGAGCTGTCCCTAAAGGTGTTGTTAGAGCTGTCCCTAAAGGTGTTGTCCCTAAAGGTGTTGTTAGAGCTGTCCCTAAAGGTGCTATTAGAGCTGTCCCTAGAGGTGTTGTTGTCCCTAAAGGTGTTGTTAGAGCTGTCCCTAAAGATGTTTTTAGAGCTGTCCCTAAAGGTGTTGTCCCTAAAGGTGTCGTTAGAGCTGTCCCTAAAGGTTTTGTTAGAGCTGTCCCTAAAGGTGTTGTTGTCCCTAAAGGTGCTGTCCCTACAGGTGTTGCTAGAGCTGTCCCTAAAGGTGTTGTCCCTAAAGGTGTTGTTAGAGCTGTCCCTAAAGGTGTTGTTGTCCCTAAAGGTGTTGTTAGAGCTGTCCCTAAAGGTGTTGTTAGAGTTGTTAGAGCTGTCCCTAAAGTTGTTGTCCCTAAAGGTGTTGTTAGTGCTGTCACTAAAGGTGTTGTTGTCCCTAAAGGTATTGTCCCTAAAGGTGTCGTTAGAGCTGTCCCTAAAGGTGTTGTTGTCCCTAAAGGTGTTGTCCCTAAAGGTGTTGTTAGAGCTGTACCTAAAGGTGTTGTCCCTAAAGGTGTTGTTAGAGCTGTCCCTAAAGGTGTTGTTGCCCCTAAAGGTGTTGTCCCTAAAGGTGTCGTTAGAGCTGTCCCTGAAGGTGTTGTTAGAGCTGTCCCCAAAGGTGTTTTAGAGCTGTCCCTAAAGGTGTTGTTGTCCCTAAAGGTGTTGTCTCTAAAGGTGTCGTTAGAGCTGTCCCTAAAGGTGTTGTTAGAGCTATCCCTAAAGGTGTTGTTGTCCCTAAAGGTGTTGTCCCTGAAGGTGTTGTTAGAGCTGTACCTAAAGGTGTTGTCCCTAAAGGTGTTGTTAGAGCTGCCCCTAAGGTGTTGTCCCTAAAGGTGTTGTTAGAGCTGTCCCTAAAGGTGTTGTTAGAGCTGTCCCTAAAGGTGTTGTTAGTGTTGTCCCTAAAGGTGTCGTTAGAGCTGTCCCTAAAGGTGTTGTTAGAGCCGTCCCTAAAGGTGTTGTTGTCCCTAAAGGTGTTGTCCCTAAAGGTGTTGTTAGAGCTCTACCTAAAGGTGTTGTCCCTAAAGGTGTTGTTAGAGCTGTCCCTAAAGGTGTTGTTAGAGCTGTCCCTAAAGGTGTTGTTAGAGCTGTCCCTAAAGGTGTTGTCCCTAAAGGTGTTTTTAGAGCTGTCCCTAAAGGTGTTGTTAGAGCTATCCCTAAAGGTGTTGTTGTCCCTAAAGGTGTTGTCCCTGAAGGTGTTGTTAGAGCTGTACCTAAAGGTGTTGTCCCTAAAGGTGTTGTTAGAGCTGTCCCTAAGGTGTTGTCCCTAAAGGTGTTGTTAGAGCTGTCCCTAAAGGTGTTGTTAGAGCTGTCCCTAAAGGTGTTGTTAGTGTTGTCCCTAAAGGTGTCGTTAGAGCTGTCCCTAAAGGTGTTGTTAGAGCTGTCCCTAAATGTGTTGTTGTCCCTAAAGGTGTTGTTGTCCCTAAAGGTGTTGTTAGATCTGTCCCTAAAGGTGTTGTTGTCCCTAAAGGTGTTGTTAGAGCTGTCCCTAAAGGTGTTTTTAGAGCTGTCCCTAAAAGTGCTGTTAGAGCTGTCCCTAAAGGTGTTGTTAGAGTTGTCCCTAAAGGTGTTGTTAGAGCTGTCCCTAAAGGTGTTGTTAGAGCTGTCCCTAAAGGTGTTGTTAGTGTTGTCCCTAAAGGTGTCGTTAGAGCTGTCCCTAAAGGTGTTGTTAGAGCTGTCCCTAAAGGTGTTGTTGTCCCTAAAGGTGTTGTCCCTAAAGGTGTTGTTAGAGCTGTCCCTAAAGGTGTTGTTAGAGCTGTCCCTAAAGGTGTTGTTAGAGCTGTCCCTAAAGGTGTTGTCCCTAAAGGTGTTGTTAGAGCTGTCCCTAAAGGTGCTATTAGAGCTGTCCCTAGAGGTGTTGTTGTCCCTAAAGGTGTTGTTAGAGCTGTCCCTAAAGATGTTTTTAGAGCTGTCCCTAAAGGTGTTGTCCCTAAAGGTGTCGTTAGAGCTGTCCCTAAAGGTTTTGTTAGAGCTGTCCCTAAAGGTGTTGTTGTCCCTAAAGGTGCTGTCCCTACAGGTGTTGCTAGAGCTGTCCCTAAAGGTGTTGTCCCTAAAGGTGTTGTTAGAGCTGTCCCTAAAGGTGTTGTTGTCCCTAAAGGTGTTGTTAGAGCTGTCCCTAAAGGTGTTGTTAGAGTTGTTAGAGCTGTCCCTAAAGTTGTTGTCCCTAAAGGTGTTGTTAGTGCTGTCACTAAAGGTGTTGTTGTCCCTAAAGGTATTGTCCCTAAAGGTGTCGTTAGAGCTGTCCCTAAAGGTGTTGTTGTCCCTAAAGGTGTTGTCCCTAAAGGTGTTGTTAGAGCTGTACCTAAAGGTGTTGTCCCTAAAGGTGTTGTTAGAGCTGTCCCTAAAGGTGTTGTTGCCCCTAAAGGTGTTGTCCCTAAAGGTGTCGTTAGAGCTGTCCCTGAAGGTGTTGTTAGAGCTGTCCCCAAAGGTGTTTTAGAGCTGTCCCTAAAGGTGTTGTTGTCCCTAAAGGTGTTGTCTCTAAAGGTGTCGTTAGAGCTGTCCCTAAAGGTGTTGTTAGAGCTATCCCTAAAGGTGTTGTTGTCCCTAAAGGTGTTGTCCCTGAAGGTGTTGTTAGAGCTGTACCTAAAGGTGTTGTCCCTAAAGGTGTTGTTAGAGCTGTCCCTAAGGTGTTGTCCCTAAAGGTGTTGTTAGAGCTGTCCCTAAAGGTGTTGTTAGAGCTGTCCCTAAAGGTGTTGTTAGTGTTGTCCCTAAAGGTGTCGTTAGAGCTGTCCCTAAAGGTGTTGTTAGAGCTGTCCCTAAAGGTGTTGTTGTCCCTAAAGGTGTTGTCCCTAAAGGTGTTGTTAGAGCTCTACCTAAAGGTGTTGTCCCTAAAGGTGTTGTTAGAGCTGTCCCTAAAGGTGTTGTTAGAGCTGTCCCTAAAGGTGTTGTTAGAGCTGTCCCTAAAGGTGTTGTCCCTAAAGGTGTTTTTAGAGCTGTCCCTAAAGGTGCTATTATAGCTGTCCCTAGAGGTGTTGTTGTCCCTAAAGGTGTTGTTAGAGCTGTCCCTAAAGATGTTGTTGTCCCTAAAGGTGTTGTTAGAGCTGTCCCTAAAGGTGTTGTTAGAGTTGTTAGAGCTGTCCCTAAAGGTGTTGTCCCTGAAGGTGTTGTTAGAGCTGTCCCTAAAGGTGTTGCTAGAGCTGTCCCTAAAGGTGTTGCTAGAGCTGTCCCTGAAGGTGTTGCTGGAGCTGTCCCTAAAGGTGTTGCTAGAGCTGTCCCTAAAGGTGTTGTTAGAGCTGTCCCTAAAGGTGTTTTTAGAGCTGTCCCTAAAGGTATTGTTGTCCCTAAAGGTGTTGTCCCTAAAGGTGTTGTTAGAGCTGTCCCTAAAGGTGTTGTTAGTGTTGTCCATAGAGGTGTTGTTAGAGCTGTCCCTAAAGGTGTTGTTAGAGCTGTCCCTAAAGGTGCTGTTAGAGCTGTCCCTAAAGGTGCTGTTAGAGATGTCCCTAAATGTGTTGTTAGAGCTGTCCCTAAAGGTGTTGTTAGAGCTGTCCCTAAAGGTGTTGTTAGAGCTGTCCCTAAAGTTGTTGTTAGAGCTGTCGCTAAAGGTGCTGTTAGTGCTGTCCCTAAACGTGCTGTTAGAGCTGTCCCTAAAGGTGTTGTAGAGCTGTCCCTAAAGTTGTTGTCCCTAAAGGTGTTGTTAGTGCTGTCACTAAAGGTGTTGTTGTCCCTAAAGGTGTTGTCCCTAAAGGTGTCGTTAGAGCTGTCCCTAAAGTTGTTGTTGTCCCTAAAGGTGTTGTCCCTAAAGGTGTTGTTAGAGCTGTACCTAAAGGTGTTGTCCCTAAAGGTGTTGTTAGAGCTGTCCATAAAGGTGTTGCTAGAGCTGTCCCTAAAGGTGTTGCTAGAGCTGTCCCTAAAGGTGTTGCTGGAGCTGTCCCTAAAGGTGTTGCTAGAGCTGTCCCTAAAGGTGTTGTTAGAGCTGTCCCTAAAGGTGTTTTTAGAGCTGTCCCTAAAGGTATTGTTGTCCCTAAAGGTGTTGTTAGAGCTGTCCCTAAAGGTGTTGTTAGTGTTGTCCCTAGAGGTGTTGTTAGAGCTGTCCCTAAAGGTGTTGTTAGAGCTGTCCCTAAAGGTGCTGTTAGAGCTGTCCCTAAAGGTGTTGTTAGAGCTGTCCCTGAAGGTGATGTTAGAGCTGTCCCTAAAGGTGCTGTTAGAGATGTCCCTAAAGGTGTTGTTAGAGCTGTCCCTAAAGGTGTTGTTAGAGCTGTCCCTAAAGGTGTTGTTAGAGCTGTCCCTAAAGGTGTTGTTAGAGCTGTCCCTAAAGGTGTTGTACCTAAAGTTATTGTTAGAGCTGTCCCTAAAGGTGCTGTTAGTGCTGTCCCTAAAGGTGCTGTTAGAGCTGTCCCTAAAGGTGTTGTAGAGCTGTCCCTAAAGTTGTTGTCCCTAAAGGTGTCGTTAGAGCTGTCCCTAAAGGTGTTGTTGTCCCTAAAGGTGTTGTCCCTAAAGGTGTTGTTAGAGCTGTACCTAAAGGTGTTGTCCCTAAAGGTGTTGTTAGAGCTGTCCCTAAAGGTGTTGTTGCCCCTAAAGGTGTTGTCCCTAAAGGTGTCGTTAGAGCTGTCCCTAAAGGTGTTGTTAGAGCTGTCCCTGAAGGTGTTGTTAGAGCTGTCCCCAAAGGTGTTTTTAGAGCTGTCCCTAAAGGTGTTGTTGTCCCTAAAGGTGTTGTTAGAGCTGTCCCTAAAGGTGTTGTTAGAGCTGTCCCTGAAGGTGATGTTAGAGCTGTCCCTAAAGGTGCTGTTAGAGATGTCCCTAAAGGTGTTGTTAGAGCTGTCCCTAAAGGTGTTGTTAGAGCTGTCCCTAAAGGTGTTGTTAGAGCTGTCCCTAAAGGTGTTGTTAGAGCTGTCCCTAAAGGTGTTGTACCTAAAGTTATTGTTAGAGCTGTCCCTAAAGCTGCTGTTAGTGCTGTCCCTAAAGGTGCTGTTAGAGCTGTCCCTAAAGGTGTTGTAGAGCTGTCCCTAAAGTTGTTGTCCCTAAAGGTGTTGTTAGTGCTGTCACTAAAGGTGCTGTTGTCCCTAAAGGTGTTGTCCCTAAAGGTGTCGTTAGAGCTGTCCCTAAAGGTGTTGTTGTCCCTAAAGGTGTTGTCCCTAAAGGTGTTGTTAGAGCTGTACCTAAAGGTGTTGTCCCTAAAGGTGTTGTTAGAGCTGTCCCTAAAGGTGTTGTTGCCCCTAAAGGTGTTGTCCCTAAAGGTGTTGTTAGAGCTGTCCCTAAAGGTGTTGTTAGAGCTGTCCCTAAAGGTGTTGTCCCTAAAGGTGTTGTTAGTGCTGTCACTAAAGGTGCTGTTGTCCCTAAAGGTGTTGTCCCTAAAGGTGTCGTTAGAGCTGTCCCTAAAGGTGTTGTTGTCCCTAAAGGTGTTGTCCCTAAAGGTGTTGTTAGAGCTGTCCCTAAAGGTGTTGTTAGAGCTGTCCCTAAAGGTGTTGTTAGAGCTGTCCCTAAAGGTGTTGTCCCTAAAGGTGTTGTTAGAGCTGTCCCTAAAGGTGCTATTAGAGCTGTCCCTAGAGGTGTTGTTGTCCCTAAAGGTGTTGTTAGAGCTGTCCCTAAAGATGTTTTTAGAGCTGTCCCTAAAGGTGTTGTCCCTAAAGGTGTCGTTAGAGCTGTCCCTAAAGGTTTTGTTAGAGCTGTCCCTAAAGGTGTTGTTGTCCCTAAAGGTGCTGTCCCTACAGGTGTTGCTAGAGCTGTCCCTAAAGGTGTTGTCCCTAAAGGTGTTGTTAGAGCTGTCCCTAAAGGTGTTGTTGTCCCTAAAGGTGTTGTTAGAGCTGTCCCTAAAGGTGTTGTTAGAGTTGTTAGAGCTGTCCCTAAAGTTGTTGTCCCTAAAGGTGTTGTTAGTGCTGTCACTAAAGGTGTTGTTGTCCCTAAAGGTATTGTCCCTAAAGGTGTCGTTAGAGCTGTCCCTAAAGGTGTTGTTGTCCCTAAAGGTGTTGTCCCTAAAGGTGTTGTTAGAGCTGTACCTAAAGGTGTTGTCCCTAAAGGTGTTGTTAGAGCTGTCCCTAAAGGTGTTGTTGCCCCTAAAGGTGTCGTTAGAGCTGTCCCTGAAGGTGTTGTTAGAGCTGTCCCCAAAGGTGTTTTAGAGCTGTCCCTAAAGGTGTTGTTGTCCCTAAAGGTGTTGTCTCTAAAGGTGTCGTTAGAGCTGTCCCTAAAGGTGTTGTTAGAGCTATCCCTAAAGGTGTTGTTGTCCCTAAAGGTGTTGTCCCTGAAGGTGTTGTTAGAGCTGTACCTAAAGGTGTTGTCCCTAAAGGTGTTGTTAGAGCTGTCCCTAAGGTGTTGTCCCTAAAGGTGTTGTTAGAGCTGTCCCTAAAGGTGTTGTTAGAGCTGTCCCTAAAGGTGTTGTTAGTGTTGTCCCTAAAGGTGTCGTTAGAGCTGTCCCTAAAGGTGTTGTTAGAGCTGTCCCTAAAGGTGTTGTTGTCCCTAAAGGTGTTGTCCCTAAAGGTGTTGTTAGAGCTCTACCTAAAGGTGTTGTCCCTAAAGGTGTTGTTAGAGCTGTCCCTAAAGGTGTTGTTAGAGCTGTCCCTAAAGGTGTTGTTAGAGCTGTCCCTAAAGGTGTTGTCCCTAAAGGTGTTTTTAGAGCTATCCCTAAAGGTGCTATTATAGCTGTCCCTAGAGGTGTTGTTGTCCCTAAAGGTGTTGTTAGAGCTGTCCCTAAAGATGTTGTTGTCCCTAAAGGTGTTGTTAGAGCTGTCCCTAAAGGTGTTGTTAGAGTTGTTAGAGCTGTCCCTAAAGGTGTTGTCCCTGAAGGTGTTGTTAGAGCTGTCCCTAAAGGTGTTGCTAGAGCTGTCCCTAAAGGTGTTGCTAGAGCTGTCCCTGAAGGTGTTGCTGGAGCTGTCCCTAAAGGTGTTGCTAGAGCTGTCCCTAAAGGTGTTGTTAGAGCTGTCCCTAAAGGTGTTTTTAGAGCTGTCCCTAAAGGTATTGTTGTCCCTAAAGGTGTTGTCCCTAAAGGTGTTGTTAGAGCTGTCCCTAAAGGTGTTGTTAGTGTTGTCCATAGAGGTGTTGTTAGAGCTGTCCCTAAAGGTGTTGTTAGAGCTGTCCCTAAAGGTGCTGTTAGAGCTGTCCCTAAAGGTGCTGTTAGAGATGTCCCTAAATGTGTTGTTAGAGCTGTCCCTAAAGGTGTTGTTAGAGCTGTCCCTAAAGGTGTTGTTAGAGCTGTCCCTAAAGTTATTGTTAGAGCTGTCGCTAAAGGTGCTGTTAGTGCTGTCCCTAAACGTGCTGTTAGAGCTGTCCCTAAAGGTGTTGTAGAGCTGTCCCTAAAGTTGTTGTCCCTAAAGGTGTTGTTAGTGCTGTCACTAAAGGTGTTGTTGTCCCTAAAGGTGTTGTCCCTAAAGGTGTCGTTAGAGCTGTCCCTAAAGCTGTTGTTGTCCCTAAAGGTGTTGTCCCTAAAGGTGTTGTTAGAGCTGTACCTAAAGGTGTTGTCCCTAAAGGTGTTGTTAGAGCTGTCCATAAAGGTGTTGCTAGAGCTGTCCCTAAAGGTGTTGCTAGAGCTGTCCCTAAAGGTGTTGCTGGAGCTGTCCCTAAAGGTGTTGCTAGAGCTGTCCCTAAAGGTGTTGTTAGAGCTGTCCCTAAAGGTGTTTTTAGAGCTGTCCCTAAAGGTATTGTTGTCCCTAAAGGTGTTGTTAGAGCTGTCCCTAAAGGTGTTGTTAGTGTTGTCCCTAGAGGTGTTGTTAGAGCTGTCCCTAAAGGTGTTGTTAGAGCTGTCCCTAAAGGTGCTGTTAGAGCTGTCCCTAAAGGTGTTGTTAGAGCTGTCCCTGAAGGTGATGTTAGAGCTGTCCCTAAAGGTGCTGTTAGAGATGTCCCTAAAGGTGTTGTTAGAGCTGTCCCTAAAGGTGTTGTTAGAGCTGTCCCTAAAGGTGTTGTTAGAGCTGTCCCTAAAGGTGTTGTTAGAGCTGTCCCTAAAGGTGTTGTACCTAAAGTTATTGTTAGAGCTGTCCCTAAAGGTGCTGTTAGTGCTGTCCCTAAAGGTGCTGTTAGAGCTGTCCCTAAAGGTGTTGTAGAGCTGTCCCTAAAGTTGTTGTCCCTAAAGGTGTCGTTAGAGCTGTCCCTAAAGGTGTTGTTGTCCCTAAAGGTGTTGTCCCTAAAGGTGTTGTTAGAGCTGTACCTAAAGGTGTTGTCCCTAAAGGTGTTGTTAGAGCTGTCCCTAAAGGTGTTGTTGCCCCTAAAGGTGTTGTCCCTAAAGGTGTCGTTAGAGCTGTCCCTAAAGGTGTTGTTAGAGCTGTCCCTGAAGGTGTTGTTAGAGCTGTCCCCAAAGGTGTTTTTAGAGCTGTCCCTAAAGGTGTTGTTGTCCCTAAAGGTGTTGTCCCTAAAGGTGTCGTTAGAGCTGTCCCTAAAGGTGTTGTTGTCCCTAAAGGTGTTGTCCCTAAAGGTGTTGTTAGTGTTGTCCCTAGAGGTGTTGTTAGAGCTGTCCCTAAAGGTGTTGTTAGAGCTGTCCCTAAAGGTGCTGTTAGAGCTGTCCCTAAAGGTGTGGTTAGAGCTGTCCCTAAAGGTGCTGTTAGAGCTGTCCCTAAAGGTGCTGTTAGAGCTGTCCCTAAAGGTGTTGTTAGAGCTGTCCCTAAAGGTGCTGTTAGAGCTGTCTCTAAAGGTGTTGTTAGAGCTGTCCCTGAAGGTGTTGTTAGAGCTCTCCCTAAAGGTGTTGTTAGAGCTGTCCCTAAAGGTGTTGTTAGAGCTGTCCCTAAAGGTGTTGTTAGAGCTGTCCCTGAAGGTGATGTTAGAGCTGTCCCTAAAGGTGCTGTTAGAGATGTCCCTAAAGGTGTTGTTAGAGCTGTCCCTAAAGGTGTTGTTAGAGCTGTCCCTAAAGGTGTTGTTAGAGCTGTCCCTAAAGGTGTTGTTAGAGCTGTCCCTAAAGGTGTTGTACCTAAAGTTATTGTTAGAGCTGTCCCTAAAGCTGCTGTTAGTGCTGTCCCTAAAGGTGCTGTTAGAGCTGTCCCTAAAGGTGTTGTAGAGCTGTCCCTAAAGTTGTTGTCCCTAAAGGTGTTGTTAGTGCTGTCACTAAAGGTGCTGTTGTCCCTAAAGGTGTTGTCCCTAAAGGTGTCGTTAGAGCTGTCCCTAAAGGTGTTGTTGTCCCTAAAGGTGTTGTCCCTAAAGGTGTTGTTAGAGCTGTACCTAAAGGTGTTGTCCCTAAAGGTGTTGTTAGAGCTGTCCCTAAAGGTGTTGTTGCCCCTAAAGGTGTTGTCCCTAAAGGTGTCGTTAGAGCTGTCCCTAAAGGTGTTGTTAGAGCTGTCCCTGAAGGTGTTGTTAGAGCTGTCCCCAAAGGTGTTTTAGAGCTGTCCCTAAAGGTGTTGTTGTCCCTAAAGGTGTTGTCCCTAAAGGTGTCGTTAGAGCTGTCCCTAAAGGTGTTGTTGTCCCTAAAGGTGTTGTCCCTAAAGGTGTTGTTAGAGCTGTCCCTAAAGGTGTTGTTAGAGATGTCCCTAAAGGTGTTGTTAGAGCTGTCCCTAAGGTGTTGTCCCTAAAGGTGTTGTTAGAGCTATCCCTAAAGGTGTTGTTAGAGCTGTCCCTAAAGGTGTTGTTAGAGCTGTCCCTAAAGGTGTTGTTAGAGCTGTCCCTAAAGGTGTTGTTAGAGCTGTCCCTAAAGGTGCTGTTAGAGATGTCACTAAAGGTGTTGTTAGAGCTGTCCCTAAAGGAGCTGTTAGAGCTGTCACTAAAGGTGTTGTTAGAGATGTCCCTAAAGGTGTTGTTGTCCCTAAAGGTGTTGTTAGAGCTGTCCCTAAAGGTGTTGTTAGAGTTGTTAGAGCTGTCCCTAAAGTTGTTGTCCCTAAAGGTGTGGTTAGTGCTGTCACTAAAGGTGTTGTTGTCACTAAAGGTGTTGTCCCTAAAGGTGTTGTTACAGCTGTACATAAAGGTGTTGTCCCTAAAGGTGTTGTTAGAGCTCTCCCTAAAGGTGTTGTTGCCCCTAAAGTTGTTGTCCCTAAAGGTGTCGTTAGAGCTGTCCCTAAAGGTGTTGTTAGAGCTGTCCCTGAAGGTGTTGTTAGAGCTGACCCCAAAGTTGTTTTTAGAGCTGTCCCTAAAGATGTTGTTGTCCCTAAAGGTGTCGTTAAAGCTGTCCCTAAAGGTGTTGTTCCTAAAGGTGCTGTTAGAGCTGTCTCTAAAGGTGTTGTTAGAGCTGTCCCTAAAGGTGTTGTCACTAAAGGTGTTGTTAGAGCTGTCCCTAAAGGTGCTGTTAGAGCTGTCACTAAAGGTGTTGTTAGAGCTGTCCCTAAAGGTGTTGTCCCTCAAGGTGTTGTTAGAGCTGTCCCTAAAGGTGCTGTTAGAGCTGTCCCTAAAGGTGTTGTTGTCCCTAAAGGTGTTGTTAGAGCTGTCCCTAAAGGTGTTGTTGTCCCTAAAGGTGTTGTTAGAGCTGTCCCTAAAGGTGTCGTTAGAGCTGTCCCTAAAGGTGTTGTTAGAGCTGTCCCTAAAGGTGTTGTTAGAGTTGTTAGAGCTGTCCCTAAAGTTGTTGTCCCTAAAGGTGTGGTTAGTGCTGTCACTAAAGGTGTTGTTGTCCCTAAAGGTGTTGTCCCTAAAGGTGTCGTTAGAGCTGTCCCTAAAGGTGTTGTTGTCCCTAAAGGTGTTGTCCCTAAAGGTGTTGTTACAGCTGTACATAAAGGTGTTGTCCCTAAAGGTGTTGTTAGAGCTCTCCCTAAAGGTGTTGTTGCCCCTAAAGGTGTTGTCCCTAAAGGTGTCGTTAGAGCTGTCCCTAAAGGTGTTGTTAGAGCTGTCCCTGAAGGTGTTGTTAGAGCTGTCCCCAAAGGTGTTTTTAGAGCTGTCCCTAAAGGTGTTGTTGTCCCTAAAGGTGTTGTCCCTAAAGGTGTTGTTAGAGCTGTCCCTAAAGGTGTTGTTAGAGCTGTCCCTAAAGGTGTTGTTGTCCCTAAAGGTGTTGTCCCTAAAGGTGTTGTTAGAGCTCTACCTAAAGGTGTTGTCCCTAAAGGTGTTGTTAGAGATGTCCCTAAAGGTGTTGTTAGAGCTGTCACTAAAGGTGTTGTTAGAGCTGTCCCTAAAGGTGCTGTTAGAGCTGTCACTAAAGGTGTTGTTAGAGATGTCCCTAAAGGTGTTGTTGTCCCTAAAGGTGTTGTTAGAGCTGTCCCTAAAGGTGTTGTTAGAGTTGTTAGAGCTGTCCCTAAAGTTGTTGTCCCTAAAGGTGTGGTTAGTGCTGTCACTAAAGGTGTTGTTGTCCCTAAAGGTGTTGTCCCTAAAGGTGTCGTTAGAGCTGTCCCTAAAGGTGTTGTTGTCCCTAAAGGTGTTGTCCCTAAAGGTGTTGTTACAGCTGTACATAAAGGTGTTGTCCCTAAAGGTGTTGTTAGAGCTCTCCCTAAAGGTGTTGTTGCCCCTAAAGTTGTTGTCCCTAAAGGTGTCGTTAGAGCTGTCCCTAAAGGTGTTGTTAGAGCTGTCCCTGATGGTGTTGTTAGAGCTGTCCCCAAAGGTGTTTTTAGAGCTGTCCCTAAAGGTGTTGTTGTCCCTAAAGGTGTTGTAGAGCTGTCCCTAAAGGTGTTGTTCCTAAAGGTGCTGTTAGAGCTGTCTCTAAAGGTGTTGTTAGAGCTGTCCCTAAAGGTGTTGTCCCTAAAGGTGTTGTTAGAGCTGTCCCTAAAGGTGTTGTTAGAGCTGTCCCTAAAGGTGCTGTTAGAGCTGTCACTAAAGGTGTTGTTAGAGCTGTCCCTAAAGGTGTTGTCCCTCAAGTTGTTGTTAGAGCTGTCCCTAAAGGTGCTGTTAGAGCTGTCCCTAAAGGTGTTGTTGTCCCTAAAGGTGTTGTTAGAGCTGTCCCTAAAGGTGTTGTTAGAGCTGTCCCTAAAGGTGTCGTTAGAGCTGTCCCTAAAGGTGTTGTTAGAGCTGTCCCTAAAGGTGTTGTTAGAGTTGTTAGAGCTGTCCCTAAAGTTGTTGTCCCTAAAGGTGTGGTTAGTGCTGTCACTAAAGGTGTTCTTGTCCCTAAAGGTGTTGTCCCTAAAGGTGTCGTTAGAGCTGTCCCTAAAGGTGTTGTTGTCCCTAAAGGTGTTGTCCCTAAAGGTGTTGTTACAGCTGTACATAAAGGTGTTGTCCCTAAAGGTGTTGTTAGAGCTCTCCCTAAAGGTGTTGTTGCCCCTAAAGGTGTTGTCCCTAAAGGTGTCGTTAGAGCTGTCCCTAAAGGTGTTGTTAGAGCTGTCCCTGAAGGTGTTGTTAGAGCTGTCCCCAAAGGTGTTTTTAGAGCTGTCCCTAAAGGTGTTGTTGTCCCTAAAGGTGTTGTCCCTAAAGGTGTTGTTAGAGCTGTCCCTAAAGGTGTTTTTAGAGCTGTCCCTAAAGGTGTTGTTGTCCCTAAAGGTGTTGTCCCTAAAGGTGTTGTTAGAGCTCTACCTAAAGGTGTTGTCCCTAAAGGTGTTGTTAGAGCTGTCCCTGAAGGTGTTGTTAGAGCTGTCCCTAAAGGTGTTGCTAGAGCTGTCCCTAAAGGTGTTGCTAGAGCTGTCCATAAAGGTGTTGCTGGAGCTGTCCCTAAAGGTGTTGCTAGAGCTGTCCCTAAAGGTGTTGTTAGAGCTGTCCCTGAAGGTGTTGTTAGAGCTGTCCCTAAAGGTGTTGTCCCTCAAGGTGTTGTTAGAGCTGTCCCTAAAGGTGCTGTTAGAGCTGTCCCTAAAGGTGCTGTTAGTGTTGTCCCTAAAGGTGTCGTTAGAGCTGTCCCTAAAGGTGTTGTCCCTCAAGGTGTTGTTAGAGCTGTCCCTAAAGGTGCTGTTAGAGCTGTCCCTAAAGGTGCTGTTAGTGTTGTCCCTAAAGGTGTCGTTAGAGCTGTCCCTAAAGGTGTTGTTAGAGCTGTCCTTAAAGGTGTTGTTAGAGCTGTCCCTAAAGGTGTTGTTAGTGTTGTCCCTAAAGGTGTCGTTAGAGCTGTCCCTAAAGGTGTTGTTAGAGCTGTCCCTAAAGGTGTTGTTGTCCCTAAAGGTGTTGTCCCTAAAGGTGTTGTTAGAGCTCTACCTAAAGGTGTTGTCCCTAAAGGTGTTGTTAGAGCTGTCCCTGAAGGTGTTGTTAGAGCTGTCCCTAAAGGTGTTGCTAGAGCTGTCCCTAAAGGTGTTGCTAGAGCTGTCCCTGAAGGTGTTGCTGGAGCTGTCCCTAAAGGTGTTGCTAGAGCTGTCCCTAAAGGTGTTGTTAGAGCTGTCCCTAAAGGTGTTTTTAGAGCTGTCCCTAAAGGTATTGTTGTCCCTAAAGGTGTTGTCCCTAAAGGTGTTGTTAGAGCTGTCCCTAAAGGTGTTGTTAGTGTTGTCCATAGAGGTGTTGTTAGAGCTGTCCCTAAAGGTATTGTTAGAGCTGTCCCTAAAGGTGCTGTTAGAGCTGTCCCTAAAGGTGCTGTTAGAGATGTCCCTAAAGGTGTTGTTAGAGCTGTCCCTAAAGGTGTTGTTAGAGCTGTCCCTAAAGGTGTTGTTAGAGCTGTCCCTAAAGGTGTTGTTAGAGCTGTCCCTAAAGGTGTTGTTAGAGCTGTCCCTAAAGGTGTTGTACCTAAAGTTATTGTTAGAGCTGTCCCTAAAGGTGTTGTAGAGCTGTCCCTAAAGTTGTTGTCCCTAAAGGTGTTGTTAGTGCTGTCACTAAAGGTGTTGTTGTCCCTAAAGGTGTTGTCCCTAAAGGTGTCATTAGAGCTGTCCCTAAAGGTGTTGTTGTCCCTAAAGGTGTTGTCCCTAAAGGTGTTGTTAGAGCTGTCCATAAAGGTGTTGCTAGAGCTGTCCCTAAAGGTGTTGCTAGAGCTGTCCCTAAAGGTGTTGCTGGAGCTGTCCCTAAAGGTGTTGCTAGAGCTGTCCCTAAAGGTGTTGTTAGAGCTGTCCCTAAAGGTGTTTTTAGAGCTGTCCCTAAAGGTGTTGTTAGAGCTGTCCCTAAAGGTGTTGTTAGAGCTGTCCCTAAAGGTGTTGTTAGAGCTGTCCCTGAAGGTGATGTTAGAGCTGTCCCTAAAGGTGCTGTTAGAGATGTCCCTAAAGGTGTTGTTAGAGCTGTCCCTAAAGGTGTTGTTAGAGCTGTCCCTAAAGGTGTTGTTAGAGCTGTCCCTAAAGGTGTTGTTAGAGCTGTCCCTGAAGGTGATGTTAGAGCTGTCCCTAAAGGTGTTGTTAGTGTTGTCCCTAAAGGTGTCGTTAGAGCTGTCCCTAAAGGTGTTGTTAGAGCTGTCCCTAAAGGTGTTGTTGTCCCTAAAGGTGTTGTCCCTAAAGGTGTTGTTAGAGCTCTACCTAAAGGTGTTGTCCCTAAAGGTGTTGTTAGAGCTGTCCCTGAAGGTGTTGTTAGAGCTGTCCCTAAAGGTGTTGCTAGAGCTGTCCCTAAAGGTGTTGCTAGAGCTGTCCCTGAAGGTGTTGCTGGAGCTGTCCCTAAAGGTGTTGCTAGAGCTGTCCCTAAAGGTGTTGTTAGAGCTGTCCCTAAAGGTGTTTTTAGAGCTGTCCCTAAAGGTATTGTTGTCCCTAAAGGTGTTGTCCCTAAAGGTGTTGTTAGAGCTGTCCCTAAAGGTGTTGTTAGTGTTGTCCATAGAGGTGTTGTTAGAGCTGTCCCTAAAGGTATTGTTAGAGCTGTCCCTAAAGGTGCTGTTAGAGCTGTCCCTAAAGGTGCTGTTAGAGATGTCCCTAAAGGTGTTGTTAGAGCTGTCCCTAAAGGTGTTGTTAGAGCTGTCCCTAAAGGTGTTGTTAGAGCTGTCCCTAAAGGTGTTGTTAGAGCTGTCCCTAAAGGTGTTGTACCTAAAGTTATTGTTAGAGCTGTCCCTAAAGGTGTTGTAGAGCTGTCCCTAAAGTTGTTGTCCCTAAAGGTGTTGTTAGTGCTGTCACTAAAGTTGTTGTTGTCCCTAAAGGTGTTGTCCCTAAAGGTGTCGTTAGAGCTGTCCCTAAAGGTGTTGTTGTCCCTAAAGGTGTTGTCCCTAAAGGTGTTGTTAGAGCTGTACCTAAAGGTGTTGTCCCTAAAGGTGTTGTTAGAGCTGTCCATAAAGGTGTTGCTAGAGCTGTCCCTAAAGGTGTTGCTAGAGCTGTCCCTAAAGGTGTTGCTGGAGCTGTCCCTAAAGGTGTTGCTAGAGCTGTCCCTAAAGGTGTTGTTAGAGCTGTCCCTAAAGGTGTTTTTAGAGCTGTCCCTAAAGGTGTTGTTAGAGCTGTCCCTAAAGGTGTTGTTAGAGCTGTCCCTAAAGGTGTTGTTAGAGCTGTCCCTGAAGGTGATGTTAGAGCTGTCCCTAAAGGTGCTGTTAGAGATGTCCCTAAAGGTGTTGTTAGAGCTGTCCCTAAAGGTGTTGTTAGAGCTGTCCCTAAAGGTGTTGTTAGAGCTGTCCCTAAAGGTGTTGTTAGAGCTGTCCCTAAAGGTGTTGTTGTCCCTAAAGGTGTTGTCCCTAAAGGTGTTGTTAGAGCTCTACCTAAAGGTGTTGTCCCTAAAGGTGTTGTTAGAGCTGTCCCTGAAGGTGTTGTTAGAGCTGTCCCTAAAGGTGTTGCTAGAGCTGTCCCTAAAGGTGTTGCTAGAGCTGTCCCTGAAGGTGTTGCTGGAGCTGTCCCTAAAGGTGTTGCTAGAGCTGTCCCTAAAGGTGTTGTTAGAGCTGTCCCTAAAGGTGTTTTTAGAGCTGTCCCTAAAGGTATTGTTGTCCCTAAAGGTGTTGTCCCTAAAGGTGTTGTTAGAGCTGTCCCTAAAGGTGTTGTTAGTGTTGTCCATAGAGGTGTTGTTAGAGCTGTCCCTAAAGGTATTGTTAGAGCTGTCCCTAAAGGTGCTGTTAGAGCTGTCCCTAAAGGTGCTGTTAGAGATGTCCCTAAAGGTGTTGTTAGAGCTGTCCCTAAAGGTGTTGTTAGAGCTGTCCCTAAAGGTGTTGTTAGAGCTGTCCCTAAAGGTGTTGTTAGAGCTGTCCCTAAAGGTGTTGTACCTAAAGTTATTGTTAGAGCTGTCCCTAAAGGTGTTGTAGAGCTGTCCCTAAAGTTGTTGTCCCTAAAGGTGTTGTTAGTGCTGTCACTAAAGGTGTTGTTGTCCCTAAAGGTGTTGTCCCTAAAGGTGTCGTTAGAGCTGTCCCTAAAGGTGTTGTTGTCCCTAAAGGTGTTGTCCCTAAAGGTGTTGTTAGAGCTGTACCTAAAGGTGTTGTCCCTAAAGGTGTTGTTAGAGCTGTCCATAAAGGTGTTGCTAGAGCTGTCCCTAAAGGTGTTGCTAGAGCTGTCCCTAAAGGTGTTGCTGGAGCTGTCCCTAAAGGTGTTGCTAGAGCTGTCCCTAAAGGTGTTGTTAGAGCTGTCCCTAAAGGTGTTTTTAGAGCTGTCCCTAAAGGTGTTGTTAGAGCTGTCCCTAAAGGTGTTGTTAGAGCTGTCCCTAAAGGTGTTGTTAGAGCTGTCCCTGAAGGTGATGTTAGAGCTGTCCCTAAAGGTGCTGTTAGAGATGTCCCTAAAGGTGTTGTTAGAGCTGTCCCTAAAGGTGTTGTTAGAGCTGTCCCTAAAGGTGTTGTTAGAGCTGTCCCTAAAGGTGTTGTTAGAGCTGTCCCTAAAGGTGTTGTACCTAAAGTTATTGTTAGAGCTGTCCCTAAAGGTGCTGTTAGTGCTGTCCCTAAAGGTGCTGTTAGAGCTGTCCCTAAAGGTGTTGTAGAGCTGTCCCTAAAGTTGTTGTCCCTAAAGGTGTTGTTAGAGCTGTACCTAAAGGTGTTGTCCCTAAAGGTGTTGTTAGAGCTGTCCCTAAAGGTGTTGTTGCCCCTAAAGGTGTTGTCCCTAAAGGTGTCGTTAGAGCTGTCCCTAAAGGTGTCGTTAGAGCTGTCCCTAAAGGTGTTGTTAGAGCTGTCCCTGAAGGTGTTGTTAGAGCTGTCCCCAAAGGTGTTTTTAGAGCTGTCCCTAAAGGTGGTGTTGTCCCTAAAGGTGTTGTCCCTAAAGGTGTTGTTGTCCCTAAAGGTGTTGTTGTCCCTAAAGGTGTTGTCCCTAAAGGTGTTGTCCCTAAAGGTGTTGTTAGAGCTGTCCCTAAAGGTGTTGTTAGAGATGTCCCTAAAGGTGTTGTTAGAGCTGTCCCTAAGGTGTTGTCCCTAAAGGTGTTGTTAGAGCTATCCCTAAAGGTGTTGTTAAAGCTGTCCCTAAAGGTGTTGTTAGAGCTGTCCCTAAAGGTGTTGTTAGAGCTGTCCCTAAAGGTGCTGTTAGAGCTGTCACTAAAGGTGTTGTTAGAGCTGTCCCTAAAGGTGTTGCTAGAGCTGTCCCTAAAGGTGTTGCTAGAGCTGTCCCTAAAGGTGTTGCTGGAGCTGTCCCTAAAGGTGTTGCTAGAGCTGTCCCTAAAGGTGTTGTTAGAGCTGTCCCTAAAGGTGTTTTTAGAGCTGTCCCTAAAGGTATTGTTGTCCCTAGAGGTGTTGTTAGAGCTGTCCCTAAAGGTGTTGTTAGAGCTGTCCCTAAAGGTGTTGTTAGAGCTGTCCCTGAAGGTGATGTTAGAGCTGTCCCTAAAGGTGCTGTTAGAGATGTCCCTAAAGGTGTTGTTAGAGCTGTCCCTAAAGGTGTTGTTAGAGCTGTCCCTAAAGGTGTTGTTAGAGCTGTCCCTAAAGGTGTTGTTAGAGCTGTCCCTAAAGGTGTTGTTAGAGCTGTCCCTAAAGGTGTTGTACCTAAAGTTATTGTTAGAGCTGTCCCTAAAGGTGCTGTTAGTGCTGTCCCTAAAGGTGCTGTTAGAGCTGTCCCTAAAGTTGTTGTCCCTAAAGGTGTTGTTAGTGCTGTCACTAAAGGTGCTGTTGTCCCTAAAGGTGTTGTCCCTAAAGGTGTCGTTAGAGCTGTCCCTAAAGGTGTTGTTGTCCCTAAAGGTGTTGTCCCTAAAGGTGTTGTTAGAGCTGTCCCTAAAGGTGTTGCTAGAGCTGTCCCTAAAGGTGTTGCTAGAGCTGTCCATAAAGGTGTTGCTGGAGCTGTCCCTAAAGGTGTTGCTAGAGCTGTCCCTAAAGGTGTTGTTAGAGCTGTCCCTGAAGGTGTTGTTAGAGCTGTCCCTAAAGGTGTTGTCCCTCAAGGTGTTGTTAGAGCTGTCCCTAAAGGTGCTGTTAGAGCTGTCCCTAAAGGTGTTGTTAGTGTTGTCCCTAAAGGTGTCGTTAGAGCTGTCCCTAAAGGTGTTGTTAGAGCTGTCCTTAAAGGTGTTGTTAGAGCTGTCCCTAAAGGTGTTGTTAGTGTTGTCCCTAAAGGTGTCGTTAGAGCTGTCCCTAAAGGTGTTGTTAGAGCTGTCCCTAAAGGTGTTGTTGTCCCTAAAGGTGTTGTCCCTAAAGGTGTTGTTAGAGCTCTACCTAAAGGTGTTGTCCCTAAAGGTGTTGTTAGAGCTGTCCCTGAAGGTGTTGTTAGAGCTGTCCCTAAAGGTGTTGCTAGAGCTGTCCCTAAAGGTGTTGCTAGAGCTGTCCCTGAAGGTGTTGCTGGAGCTGTCCCTAAAGGTGTTGCTAGAGCTGTCCCTAAAGGTGTTGTTAGAGCTGTCCCTAAAGGTGTTTTTAGAGCTGTCCCTAAAGGTATTGTTGTCCCTAAAGGTGTTGTCCCTAAAGGTGTTGTTAGAGCTGTCCCTAAAGGTGTTGTTAGTGTTGTCCATAGAGGTGTTGTTAGAGCTGTCCCTAAAGGTATTGTTAGAGCTGTCCCTAAAGGTGCTGTTAGAGCTGTCCCTAAAGGTGCTGTTAGAGATGTCCCTAAAGGTGTTGTTAGAGCTGTCCCTAAAGGTGTTGTTAGAGCTGTCCCTAAAGGTGTTGTTAGAGCTGTCCCTAAAGGTGTTGTTAGAGCTGTCCCTAAAGGTGTTGTACCTAAAGTTATTGTTAGAGCTGTCCCTAAAGGTGTTGTAGAGCTGTCCCTAAAGTTGTTGTCCCTAAAGGTGTTGTTAGTGCTGTCACTAAAGGTGTTGTTGTCCCTAAAGGTGTTGTCCCTAAAGGTGTCGTTAGAGCTGTCCCTAAAGGTGTTGTTGTCCCTAAAGGTGTTGTCCCTAAAGGTGTTGTTAGAGCTGTACCTAAAGGTGTTGTCCCTAAAGGTGTTGTTAGAGCTGTCCATAAAGGTGTTGCTAGAGCTGTCCCTAAAGGTGTTGCTAGAGCTGTCCCTAAAGGTGTTGCTGGAGCTGTCCCTAAAGGTGTTGCTAGAGCTGTCCCTAAAGGTGTTGTTAGAGCTGTCCCTAAAGGTGTTTTTAGAGCTGTCCCTAAAGGTGTTGTTAGAGCTGTCCCTAAAGGTATTGTTAGAGCTGTCCCTAAAGGTGCTGTTAGAGCTGTCCCTAAAGGTGCTGTTAGAGATGTCCCTAAAGGTGTTGTTAGAGCTGTCCCTAAAGGTGTTGTTAGAGCTGTCCCTAAAGGTGTTGTTAGAGCTGTCCCTAAAGGTGTTGTTAGAGCTGTCCCTAAAGGTGTTGTACCTAAAGTTATTGTTAGAGCTGTCCCTAAAGGTGTTGTAGAGCTGTCCCTAAAGTTGTTGTCCCTAAAGGTGTTGTTAGTGCTGTCACTAAAGGTGTTGTTGTCCCTAAAGGTGTTGTCCCTAAAGGTGTCGTTAGAGCTGTCCCTAAAGGTGTTGTTGTCCCTAAAGGTGTTGTCCCTAAAGGTGTTGTTAGAGCTGTACCTAAAGGTGTTGTCCCTAAAGGTGTTGTTAGAGCTGTCCATAAAGGTGTTGCTAGAGCTGTCCCTAAAGGTGTTGCTAGAGCTGTCCCTAAAGGTGTTGCTGGAGCTGTCCCTAAAGGTGTTGCTAGAGCTGTCCCTAAAGGTGTTGTTAGAGCTGTCCCTAAAGGTGTTTTTAGAGCTGTCCCTAAAGGTGTTGTTAGAGCTGTCCCTAAAGGTGTTGTTAGAGCTGTCCCTAAAGGTGTTGTTAGAGCTGTCCCTGAAGGTGATGTTAGAGCTGTCCCTAAAGGTGCTGTTAGAGATGTCCCTAAAGGTGTTGTTAGAGCTGTCCCTAAAGGTGTTGTTAGAGCTGTCCCTAAAGGTGTTGTTAGAGCTGTCCCTAAAGGTGTTGTTGTCCCTAAAGGTGTTGTTAGAGCTGTCCCTAAAGGTGTTGTTGTCCCTAAAGGTGTTGTTAGTGTTATCCCTAAAGGTGTCGTTAGAGCTGTCCCTAAAGGTGTTGTTAGAGCTGTCCCTGAAGGTGTTGTTAGAGCTGTCCCTGAAGGTGTTGCTAGAGCTGTCCCTAAAGGTGTTGCTAGAGCTGTCCCTAAAGGTGTTGCTAGAGCTGTCCCTAAAGGTGTTGCTAGAGCTGTCCCTAAAGGTGTTGTTAGAGCTGTCCCTAAAGGTGTTTTTAGAGCTGTCCCTAAAGGTATTGTTGTCCCTAAAGGTGTTGTCCCTAAAGGTGTTGTTAGTGTTGTCCCTAAAGGTGTTGTTAGTGTTGTCCCTCAAGGTGTTGTTAGAGCTGTCCCTAAAGGTGCTGTTAGAGCTGTCCCTAAAGGTGCTATTAGAGCTTTGCCTAAAGGTGTTGTTGTCCCTAAAGGTGTTGTTAGAGCTGTCCCTAAAGGTGTTGTTAGAGCTGTCCCTAAAGGTGTTGTTAGTGTTGTCCCTAAAGGTGTCGTTAGCGCTGTCCCTAAAGGTGTTGTTAGAGCTGTCCCTAAAGGTGTTGTTGTCCCTAAAGGTGTTGTCCCTAAAGGTGTTGTTAGAGCTCTACCTAAAGGTGTTGTCCCTAAAGGTGTTGTTAGAGATGTCCCTGAAGGTGTTGTTAGAGATGTCCCTAAAGGTGTTGTACCTAAAGTTATTGTTAGAGCTGTCCCTAAAGGTGCTGTTAGTGCTGTCCCTAAAGGTGCTGTTAGAGCTGTCCCTAAAGGTGTTGTAGAGCTGTCCCTAAAGTTGTTGTCCCCTAAAGGTGTTGTTAGTGCTGTCACTAAAGGTGGTGTTGTCCCTAAAGGTGTTGTCCCTAAAGGTGTCGTTAGAGCTGTCCCTAAAGGTGTTGTTGTCCCTAAAGGTGTTGTCCCTAAAGGTGTCGTTAGAGCTGTCCCTAAAGGTGTTGTTCCTAAAGGTGTTGTTAGAGCTGTCCCTAAAGGTGTTGTTAGAGCTGTCCCTAAAGGTGTTGCTAGAGCTGTCCATAAAGGTGTTGCTGGAGCTGTCCCTAAAGGTGTTGCTAGAGCTGTCCCTAAAGGTATTGTTGTCCCTAGAGGTGTTGTTAGAGCTGTCCCTAAAGGTGTTGTTAGAGCTGTCCATAAAGGTGTTGTTAGAGCTGTCCCTGAAGGTGATGTTAGAGCTGTCCCTAAAGGTGCTGTTAGAGATGTCCCTAAAGGTGTTGTTAGAGCTGTCCCTAAAGGTGTTGTTAGAGCTGTCCCTAAAGGTGTTGTTAGAGCTGTCCCTAAAGGTGTTGTTAGAGCTGTCCCTAAAGGTGTTGTTAGAGCTGTCCCTAAAGGTGTTGTACCTAAAGTTATTGTTAGAGCTGTCCCTAAAGGTGCTGTTAGTGCTGTCCCTAAAGGTGCTGTTAGAGCTGTCCCTAAAGTTGTTGTCCCTAAAGGTGTTGTTAGTGCTGTCACTAAAGGTGCTGTTGTCCCTAAAGGTGTTGTCCCTAAAGGTGTCGTTAGAGCTGTCCCTAAAGGTGTTGTTGTCCCTAAAGGTGTTGTCCCTAAAGGTGTTGTTAGAGCTGTCCCTAAAGGTGTTGCTAGAGCTGTCCCTAAAGGTGTTGCTAGAGCTGTCCATAAAGGTGTTGCTGGAGCTGTCCCTAAAGGTGTTGCTAGAGCTGTCCCTAAAGGTGTTGTTAGAGCTGTCCCTGAAGGTGTTGTTAGAGCTGTCCCTAAAGGTGTTGTCCCTCAAGGTGTTGTTAGAGCTGTCCCTAAAGGTGCTGTTAGAGCTGTCCCTAAAGGTGTTGTTAGTGTTGTCCCTAAAGGTGTCGTTAGAGCTGTCCCTAAAGGTGTTGTTAGAGCTGTCCTTAAAGGTGTTGTTAGAGCTGTCCCTAAAGGTGTTGTTAGTGTTGTCCCTAAAGGTGTCGTTAGAGCTGTCCCTAAAGGTGTTGTTAGAGCTGTCCCTAAAGGTGTTGTTGTCCCTAAAGGTGTTGTCCCTAAAGGTGTTGTTAGAGCTCTACCTAAAGGTGTTGTCCCTAAAGGTGTTGTTAGAGCTGTCCCTGAAGGTGTTGTTAGAGCTGTCCCTAAAGGTGTTGCTAGAGCTGTCCCTAAAGGTGTTGCTAGAGCTGTCCCTGAAGGTGTTGCTGGAGCTGTCCCTAAAGGTGTTGCTAGAGCTGTCCCTAAAGGTGTTGTTAGAGCTGTCCCTAAAGGTGTTTTTAGAGCTGTCCCTAAAGGTATTGTTGTCCCTAAAGGTGTTGTCCCTAAAGGTGTTGTTAGAGCTGTCCCTAAAGGTGTTGTTAGTGTTGTCCATAGAGGTGTTGTTAGAGCTGTCCCTAAAGGTATTGTTAGAGCTGTCCCTAAAGGTGCTGTTAGAGCTGTCCCTAAAGGTGCTGTTAGAGATGTCCCTAAAGGTGTTGTTAGAGCTGTCCCTAAAGGTGTTGTTAGAGCTGTCCCTAAAGGTGTTGTTAGAGCTGTCCCTAAAGGTGTTGTTAGAGCTGTCCCTAAAGGTGTTGTACCTAAAGTTATTGTTAGAGCTGTCCCTAAAGGTGTTGTAGAGCTGTCCCTAAAGTTGTTGTCCCTAAAGGTGTTGTTAGTGCTGTCACTAAAGGTGTTGTTGTCCCTAAAGGTGTTGTCCCTAAAGGTGTCGTTAGAGCTGTCCCTAAAGGTGTTGTTGTCCCTAAAGGTGTTGTCCCTAAAGGTGTTGTTAGAGCTGTACCTAAAGGTGTTGTCCCTAAAGGTGTTGTTAGAGCTGTCCATAAAGGTGTTGCTAGAGCTGTCCCTAAAGGTGTTGCTAGAGCTGTCCCTAAAGGTGTTGCTGGAGCTGTCCCTAAAGGTGTTGCTAGAGCTGTCCCTAAAGGTGTTGTTAGAGCTGTCCCTAAAGGTGTTTTTAGAGCTGTCCCTAAAGGTGTTGTTAGAGCTGTCCCTAAAGGTGTTGTTAGAGCTGTCCCTAAAGGTGTTGTTAGAGCTGTCCCTGAAGGTGATGTTAGAGCTGTCCCTAAAGGTGCTGTTAGAGATGTCCCTAAAGGTGTTGTTAGAGCTGTCCCTAAAGGTGTTGTTAGAGCTGTCCCTAAAGGTGTTGTTAGAGCTGTCCCTAAAGGTGTTGTTGTCCCTAAAGGTGTTGTTAGAGCTGTCCCTAAAGGTGTTGTTGTCCCTAAAGGTGTTGTTAGTGTTATCCCTAAAGGTGTCGTTAGAGCTGTCCCTAAAGGTGTTGTTAGAGCTGTCCCTGAAGGTGTTGTTAGAGCTGTCCCTGAAGGTGTTGCTAGAGCTGTCCCTAAAGGTGTTGCTAGAGCTGTCCCTAAAGGTGTTGCTAGAGCTGTCCCTAAAGGTGTTGTTAGAGCTGTCCCTAAAGGTGTTTTTAGAGCTGTCCCTAAAGGTATTGTTGTCCCTAAAGGTGTTGTCCCTAAAGGTGTTGTTAGTGTTGTCCCTAAAGGTGTTGTTAGTGTTGTCCCTCAAGGTGTTGTTAGAGCTGTCCCTAAAGGTGCTGTTAGAGCTGTCCCTAAAGGTGCTATTAGAGCTTTGCCTAAAGGTGTTGTTGTCCCTAAAGGTGTTGTTAGAGCTGTCCCTAAAGGTGTTGTTAGAGCTGTCCCTAAAGGTGTTGTTAGTGTTGTCCCTAAAGGTGTCGTTAGCGCTGTCCCTAAAGGTGTTGTTAGAGCTGTCCCTAAAGGTGTTGTTGTCCCTAAAGGTGTTGTCCCTAAAGGTGTTGTTAGAGCTCTACCTAAAGGTGTTGTCCCTAAAGGTGTTGTTAGAGATGTCCCTGAAGGTGTTGTTAGAGATGTCCCTAAAGGTGTTGTACCTAAAGTTATTGTTAGAGCTGTCCCTAAAGGTGCTGTTAGTGCTGTCCCTAAAGGTGCTGTTAGAGCTGTCCCTAAAGGTGTTGTAGAGCTGTCCCTAAAGTTGTTGTCCCTAAAGGTGTTGTTAGTGCTGTCACTAAAGGTGGTGTTGTCCCTAAAGGTGTTGTCCCTAAAGGTGTCGTTAGAGCTGTCCCTAAAGGTGTTGTTGTCCCTAAAGGTGTTGTCCCTAAAGGTGTCGTTAGAGCTGTCCCTAAAGGTGTTGTTCCTAAAGGTGTTGTTAGAGCTGTCCCTAAAGGTGTTGTTAGAGCTGTCCCTAAAGGTGTTGCTAGAGCTGTCCATAAAGGTGTTGCTGGAGCTGTCCCTAAAGGTGTTGCTAGAGCTGTCCCTAAAGGTGTTGTTAGAGCTGTCCCTGAAGGTGTTGTTAGAGCTGTCCCTAAAGGTGTTGTCCCTCAAGGTGTTGTTAGAGCTGTCCCTAAAGGTGCTGTTAGAGCTGTCCCTAAAGGTGTTGTTAGTGTTGTCCCTAAAGGTGTCGTTAGAGCTGTCCCTAAAGGTGTTGTTAGAGCTGTCCTTAAAGGTGTTGTTAGAGCTGTCCCTAAAGGTGTGGTTAGTGCTGTCACTAAAGGTGTTCTTGTCCCTAAAGGTGTTGTCCCTAAAGGTGTCGTTAGAGCTGTCCCTAAAGGTGTTGTTGTCCCTAAAGGTGTTGTCCCTAAAGGTGTTGTTACAGCTGTACATAAAGGTGTTGTCCCTAAAGGTGTTGTTAGAGCTCTCCCTAAAGGTGTTGTTGCCCCTAAAGGTGTTGTCCCTAAAGGTGTCGTTAGAGCTGTCCCTAAAGGTGTTGTTAGAGCTGTCCCTGAAGGTGTTGTTAGAGCTGTCCCCAAAGGTGTTTTTAGAGCTGTCCCTAAAGGTGTTGTTGTCCCTAAAGGTGTTGTCCCTAAAGGTGTTGTTAGAGCTGTCCCTAAAGGTGTTTTTAGAGCTGTCCCTAAAGGTGTTGTTGTCCCTAAAGGTTTTGTCCCTAAAGGTGTTGTTAGAGCTCTACCTAAAGGTGTTGTCCCTAAAGGTGTTGTTAGAGCTGTCCCTGAAGGTGTTGTTAGAGCTGTCCCTAAAGGTGTTGCTAGAGCTGTCCCTAAAGGTGTTGCTAGAGCTGTCCATAAAGGTGTTGCTGGAGCTGTCCCTAAAGGTGTTGCTAGAGCTGTCCCTAAAGGTGTTGTTAGAGCTGTCCCTGAAGGTGTTGTTAGAGCTGTCCCTAAAGGTGTTGTCCCTCAAGGTGTTGTTAGAGCTGTCCCTAAAGGTGCTGTTAGAGCTGTCCCTAAAGGTGCTGTTAGTGTTGTCCCTAAAGGTGTCGTTAGAGCTGTCCCTAAAGGTGTTGTTAGAGCTGTCCTTAAAGGTGTTGTTAGAGCTGTCCCTAAAGGTGTTGTTAGTGTTGTCCCTAAAGGTGTCGTTAGAGCTGTCCCTAAAGGTGTTGTTAGAGCTGTCCCTAAAGGTGTTGTTGTCCCTAAAGGTGTTGTCCCTAAAGGTGTTGTTAGAGCTCTACCTAAAGGTGTTGTCCCTGAAGGTGTTGTTAGAGCTGTCCCTGAAGGTGTTGTTAGAGCTGTCCCTAAAGGTGTTGCTAGAGCTGTCCCTAAAGGTGTTGCTAGAGCTGTCCCTGAAGGTGTTGCTGGAGCTGTCCCTAAAGGTGTTGCTAGAGCTGTCCCTAAAGGTGTTGTTAGAGCTGTCCCTAAAGGTGTTTTTAGAGCTGTCCCTAAAGGTATTGTTGTCCCTAAAGGTGTTGTCCCTAAAGGTGTTGTTAGAGCTGTCCCTAAAGGTGTTGTTAGTGTTGTCCATAGAGGTGTTGTTAGAGCTGTCCCTAAAGGTATTGTTAGAGCTGTCCCTAAAGGTGCTGTTAGAGCTGTCCCTAAAGGTGCTGTTAGAGATGTCCCTAAAGGTGTTGTTAGAGCTGTCCCTAAAGGTGTTGTTAGAGCTGTCCCTAAAGGTGTTGTTAGAGCTGTCCCTAAAGGTGTTGTTAGAGCTGTCCCTAAAGGTGTTGTACCTAAAGTTATTGTTAGAGCTGTCCCTAAAGGTGTTGTAGAGCTGTCCCTAAAGTTGTTGTCCCTAAAGGTGTTGTTAGTGCTGTCACTAAAGGTGTTGTTGTCCCTAAAGGTGTTGTCCCTAAAGGTGTCGTTAGAGCTGTCCCTAAAGGTGTTGTTGTCCCTAAAGGTGTTGTCCCTAAAGGTGTTGTTAGAGCTGTACCTAAAGGTGTTGTCCCTAAAGGTGTTGTTAGAGCTGTCCATAAAGGTGTTGCTAGAGCTGTCCCTAAAGGTGTTGCTAGAGCTGTCCCTAAAGGTGTTGCTGGAGCTGTCCCTAAAGGTGTTGCTAGAGCTGTCCCTAAAGGTGTTGTTAGAGCTGTCCCTAAAGGTGTTTTTAGAGCTGTCCCTAAAGGTGTTGTTAGAGCTGTCCCTAAAGGTGTTGTTAGAGCTGTCCCTAAAGGTGTTGTTAGAGCTGTCCCTGAAGGTGATGTTAGAGCTGTCCCTAAAGGTGCTGTTAGAGATGTCCCTAAAGGTGTTGTTAGAGCTGTCCCTAAAGGTGTTGTTAGAGCTGTCCCTAAAGGTGTTGTTAGAGCTGTCCCTAAAGGTGTTGTTAGAGCTGTCCCTAAAGGTGTTGTTAGAGCTGTCCCTAAAGGTGTTGTACCTAAAGTTATTGTTAGAGCTGTCCCTAAAGGTGCTGTTAGTGCTGTCCCTAAAGGTGCTGTTAGAGCTGTCCCTAAAGGTGTTGTAGAGCTGTCCCTAAAGTTGTTGTCCCTAAAGGTGTTGTTAGTGCTGTCACTAAAGGTGCTGTTGTCCCTAAAGGTGTTGTCCCTAAAGGTGTCGTTAGAGCTGTCCCTAAAGGTGTTGTTGTCCCTAAAGGTGTTGTCCCTAAAGGTGTTGTTAGAGCTGTCCCTAAAGGTGTTGCTAGAGCTGTCCCTAAAGGTGTTGCTAGAGCTGTCCATAAAGGTGTTGCTGGAGCTGTCCCTAAAGGTGTTGCTAGAGCTGTCCCTAAAGGTGTTGTTAGAGCTGTCCATGAAGGTGTTGTTAGAGCTGTCCCTAAAGGTGTTGTCCCTCAAGGTGTTGTTAGAGCTGTCCCTAAAGGTGCTGTTAGAGCTGTCCTAAAGGTGTTGTTAGTGTTGTCCCTAAAGGTGTCGTTAGAGCTGTCCCTAAAGGTGTTGTTAGAGCTGTCCTTAAAGGTGTTGTTAGAGCTGTCCCTAAAGGTGTTGTTAGTGTTGTCCCTAAAGGTGTCGTTAGAGCTGTCCCTAAAGGTGTTGTTAGAGCTGTCCCTAAAGGTGTTGTTGTCCCTAAAGGTGTTGTCCCTAAAGGTGTTGTTAGAGCTCTACCTAAAGGTGTTGTCCCTAAAGGTGTTGTTAGAGCTGTCCCTGAAGGTGTTGTTAGAGCTGTCCCTAAAGGTGTTGCTAGAGCTGTCCCTAAAGGTGTTGCTAGAGCTGTCCCTGAAGGTGTTGCTGGAGCTGTCCCTAAAGGTGTTGCTAGAGCTGTCCCTAAAGGTGTTGTTAGAGCTGTCCCTAAAGGTGTTTTTAGAGCTGTCCCTAAAGGTATTGTTGTCCCTAAAGGTGTTGTCCCTAAAGGTGTTGTTAGAGCTGTCCCTAAAGGTGTTGTTAGTGTTGTCCATAGAGGTGTTGTTAGAGCTGTCCCTAAAGGTATTGTTAGAGCTGTCCCTAAAGGTGCTGTTAGAGCTGTCCCTAAAGGTGCTGTTAGAGATGTCCCTAAAGGTGTTGTTAGAGCTGTCCCTAAAGGTGTTGGTAGAGCTGTCCCTAAAGGTGTTGTTAGAGCTGTCCCTAAAGGTGTTGTTAGAGCTGTCCCTAAAGGTGTTGTACCTAAAGTTATTGTTAGAGCTGTCCCTAAAGGTGTTGTAGAGCTGTCCCTAAAGTTGTTGTCCCTAAAGGTGTTGTTAGTGCTGTCACTAAAGGTGTTGTTGTCCCTAAAGGTGTTGTCCCTAAAGGTGTCGTTAGAGCTGTCCCTAAAGGTGTTGTTGTCCCTAAAGGTGTTGTCCCTAAAGGTGTTGTTAGAGCTGTACCTAAAGGTGTTGTCCCTAAAGGTGTTGTTAGAGCTGTCCATAAAGGTGTTGCTAGAGCTGTCCCTAAAGGTGTTGCTAGAGCTGTCCCTAAAGGTGTTGCTGGAGCTGTCCCTAAAGGTGTTGCTAGAGCTGTCCCTAAAGGTGTTGTTAGAGCTGTCCCTAAAGGTGTTTTTAGAGCTGTCCCTAAAGGTGTTGTTAGAGCTGTCCCTAAAGGTGTTGTTAGAGCTGTCCCTAAAGGTGTTGTTAGAGCTGTCCTGAAGGTGATGTTAGAGCTGTCCCTAAAGGTGCTGTTAGAGATGTCCCTAAAGGTGTTGTTAGAGCTGTCCCTAAAGGTGTTGTTAGAGCTGTCCCTAAAGGTGTTGTTAGAGCTGTCCCTAAAGGTGTTGTTGTCCCTAAAGGTGTTGTTAGAGCTGTCCCTAAAGGTGTTGTTGTCCCTAAAGGTGTTGTTAGTGTTGTCCCTAAAGGTGTCGTTAGAGCTGTCCCTAAAGGTGTTGTTAGAGCTGTCCCTGAAGGTGTTGTTAGAGCTGTCCCTGAAGGTGTTGCTAGAGCTGTCCCTAAAGGTGTTGCTAGAGCTGTCCCTAAAGGTGTTGCTAGAGCTGTCCCTAAAGGTGTTGCTAGAGCTGTCCCTAAAGGTGTTGTTAGAGCTGTCCCTAAAGGTGTTTTTAGAGCTGTCCCTAAAGGTATTGTTGTCCCTAAAGGTGTTGTCCCTAAAGGTGTTGTTAGTGTTGTCCCTAAAGGTGTTGTTAGTGTTGTCCCTCAAGGTGTTGTTAGAGCTGTCCCTAAAGGTGCTGTTAGAGCTGTCCCTAAAGGTGCTATTAGAGCTTTGCCTAAAGGTGTTGTTGTCCCTAAAGGTGTTGTTAGAGCTGTCCCTAAAGGTGTTGTTAGAGCTGTCCCTAAAGGTGTTGTTAGTGTTGTCCCTAAAGGTGTCGTTAGCGCTGTCCCTGAAGGTGATGTTAGAGCTGTCCCTAAAGGTGCTGTTAGAGATGTCCCTAAAGGTGTTGTTAGAGCTGTCCCTAAAGGTGTTGTTAGAGCTGTCCCTAAAGGTGTTGTTAGAGCTGTCCCTAAAGGTGTTGTTGTCCCTAAAGGTGTTGTTAGAGCTGTCCCTAAAGGTGTTGTTGTCCCTAAAGGTGTTGTTAGTGTTGTCCCTAAAGGTGTCGTTAGAGCTGTCCCTAAAGGTGTTGTTAGAGCTGTCCCTGAAGGTGTTGTTAGAGCTGTCCCTGAAGGTGTTGCTAGAGCTGTCCCTAAAGGTGTTGCTAGAGCTGTCCCTAAAGGTGTTGCTAGAGCTGTCCCTAAAGGTGTTGCTAGAGCTGTCCCTAAAGGTGTTGCTAGAGCTGTCCCTAAAGGTGTTGTTAGAGCTGTCCCTAAAGGTGTTTTTAGAGCTGTCCCTAAAGGTATTGTTGTCCCTAAAGGTGTTGTCCCTAAAGGTGTTGTTAGTGTTGTCCCTAAAGGTGTTGTTAGTGTTGTCCCTCAAGGTGTTGTTAGAGCTGTCCCTAAAGGTGCTGTTAGAGCTGTCCCTAAAGGTGCTATTAGAGCTTTGCCTAAAGGTGTTGTTGTCCCTAAAGGTGTTGTTAGAGCTGTCCCTAAAGGTGTTGTTAGAGCTGTCCCTAAGGTGTTGTTAGTGTTGTCCCTAAAGGTGTTGTTAGTGTTGTCCCTAAAGGTGTCGTTAGCGCTGTCCCTAAAGGTGTTGTTAGAGCTGTCCCTAAAGGTGTTTGTTGTCCCTAAAGGTGTTGTCCCTAAAGGTGTTGTTAGAGCTCTACCTAAAGGTGTTGTCCCTAAAGGTGTTGTTAGAGATGTCCCTGAAGGTGTTGTTAGAGATGTCCCTAAAGGTGTTGTACCTAAAGTTATTGTTAGAGCTGTCCCTAAAGGTGCTGTTTAGTGCTGTCCCTAAAGGTGCTGTTAGAGCTGTCCCTAAAGGTGTTGTAGAGCTGTCCCTAAAGTTGTTGTCCCTAAAGGTGTTGTTAGTGCTGTCACTAAAGGTGGTGTTGTCCCTAAAGGTGTTGTCCCTAAAGGTGTCGTTAGAGCTGTCCCTAAAGGTGTTGTTGTCCCTAAAGGTGTTGTCCCTAAAGGTGTCGTTAGAGCTGTCCCTAAAGGTGTTGTTCCTAAAGGTGTTGTTAGAGCTGTCCCTAAAGGTGTTGTTAGAGCTGTCCCTAAAGGTGTTGCTAGAGCTGTCCCTAAAGGTGTTGCTGGAGCTGTCCCTAAAGGTGTTGTTAGAGCTGTCCCTAAAGGTGTTGTTAGAGCTGTCCCTAAAGGTGTTGTTAGAGCTGTCCCTAAAGGTGTTGTCCCTAAAGGTGTTGTTAGAGCTGTCCCTAAAGGTGCTGTTAGAGCTGTCCCTAAAGGTGTTGTTAGAGCTGTCCCTAAAGGTGTCGTTAGAGCTGTCCCTAAAGGTGTTGTTAGAGCTGTCCTTAAAGGTGTTGTTAGAGCTGTCCCTAAAGGTGTTGTTAGTGTTGTCCCTAAAGGTGTCGTTAGAGCTGTCCCTAAAGGTGTTGTTAGAGCTGTCCCTAAAGGTGTTGTTGTCCCTAAAGGTGTTGTCCCTAAAGGTGTTGTTAGAGCTGTCCCTAAAGGTGTTGTCCCTAAAGGTGTTGTTAGAGCTGTCCCTAAAGGTGTTGTTAGAGCTGTCCCTAAAGGTGTTTAGCTCACCTAAAGGTGTTCCGAGGTGTTAGAGCTGTCCCTGAAGTGTTGTTAGGCTGTCCCTAAAAGGTGTTGCTAGAGGCTGGTCCCCTAAAGGTGTTGCTAGAGCTGTCCCTGAAGGTGTTTGCTGGAGCTGTCCCTAAGGTGTTGCTAGAGCTGTCCCTAAAGGTGTTGCTAGAGCTGTCCCTAAAGGTGTTGTTAGAGCTGTCCCTAAAGGTGTTTTAGAGCTGTCCCTAAAGGTATTGTTGTCCCTAAAGGTGTTGTCCCTAAAGGTGTTGTTAGAGCTGTCCCTAAAGGTGTTGTTAGTGTTGTCCATAGAGGTGTTGTTAGAGCTGTCCTAAAGGTATTGTTAGAGCTGTCCCTAAAGGTGCTGTTAGAGCTGTCCCTAAAGGTGCTGTTAGAGATGTCCCTAAAGGGTTGTTAGAGCTGTCCTAAAGGTGTTGTTAGAGCTGTCCCTAAAGGTGTGTTAGAGCTGTCCCTAAGGTGTTGTTAGAGCTGTCCTAAAGGGTGTTGTACCTAAAGTTATGTTAGAGCTGTCCCTAAAGGTGTTGTAGAGCTGTCCCTAAAGTTGTTGTCCCTAAAGGTGGTGTTAGTGCTGTCACTAAGGTGTTGTTGTCCCTAAAGGGTGTTGTCCCTAAAGGTGTCGTTAGAGCTGTCGCCTAAAGGTGTTGTTGTCCCTAAAGGTGTTGTCCCTAAAGGTGTTGTTAGAGCTGTACCTAAAGGTGTTGTCCCTAAAGGTGTTGTTAGAGCTGTCCATAAAGGTGTTGCTAGAGCTGTCCCTAAAGGTGTTGCTAGAGCTGTCCCTAAAGGTGTTGCTGGAGCTGTCCCTAAAGGTGTTGCTAGAGCTGTCCCTAAAGGTGTTGTTAGAGCTGTCCCTAAAGGTGTTTTTAGAGCTGTCCCTAAAGGTGTTGTTAGAGCTGTCCCTAAAGTGTTGTTAGAGCTGTCCCTAAAGGTGTTGTTAGAGCTGTCCCTGAAGGTGATGTTAGAGCTGTCCCTAAAGGTGCTGTTAGAGATGTCCCTAAAGGTGCTGTTAGAGCTGTCCCTAAAGGTGTTGTTAGAGCTGTCCCTAAAGGTGTTGTTAGAGCTGTCCCTAAAGGTGTTGTTGTCCCTAAAGGTGTTGTTAGAGCTTCCCTAAAGGTGTTGTTGTCCCTAAAGGTGTTGTTAGTGTTGTCCCTAAAGGTGTCGTTAGAGCTGTCCCTAAAAGGTGTTGTTAGAGCTGTCCTGAAGGTGTTGTTAGAGCTGTCCCTGGAAGGTGTTGCTAGAGCTGTCCCTAAAGGTGTTGCTAGAGCTGTCCCTAAAGGTGTTGCTAGAGCTGTCCCTAAAGGTGTTGCTAGAGCTGTCCCTAAAGGTGTTGCTAGAGCTGTCCCTAAAGGTGTTGTTAGAGCTGTCCTAAAGGTGTTTTTAGAGCTGTCCCTAAAGGTATTGTTGTCCCTAAAGGTGTTGTCCCTAAAGGTGTTGTTAGTGTTGTCCCTAAAGGTGTTGTTAGTGTTGTCCCTCAAGGTGTTGTTAGAGCTGTCCCTAAAGGTGCTGTTAGAGCTGTCCCTAAAGGTGCTATTAGAGCTTTGCCTAAAGGTGTTGTTGTCCCTAAAGGTGTTGTTAGAGCTGTCCCTAAAGGTGTTGTTAGAGCTGTCCCTAAAGGGTGTTGTTAGTGTTGTCCCTAAAGGTGTCGTTAGCGCTGTCCCTAAAGGTGTTGTTAGAGCTGTCCCTAAAGGTGTTGTTGTCCCTAAAGGTGTGTCCCTAAAGGTGTTGTTAGAGCTCTACCTAAAGGTGTTGTCCCTAAAGGTGTTGTTAGAGATGTCCCTGAAGGTGTTGTTAGAGATGTCCCTAAAGGTGTTGTACCTAAAGTTATTGTTAGAGCTGTCCCTAAAGGTCGTGTTAGTGCTGGTCCCTAAAGGTGCTGTTAGAGCTGTCCCTAAAGGTGTTGTAGAGCTGTCCCTAAAGTTGTTGTCCCTAAAGGTGTTGTTAGTGCTGTCACTAAAGGTGGTGTTGTCCCTAAAGGTGTTGTCCCTAAAGGTGTCGTTAGAGCTGTCCCTAAAGGTGTTGTTTGTCCCTAAAGGTGTTGTCCCCTAAAGGTGTCGTTAGAGCTGTCCCTAAAGGTGTTGTTCCTAAAGGTGTTGTTAGAGCTGTCCCTAAAGGTGTTGTTAGAGATGTCCCTAAAGGTTTTGTTAGAGCTGTCCCTAAGGTGTTGTCCCTAAAGGTGTTGTTAGAGCTATCCCTAAAGGTGTTGTTAGAGCTGTCCCTAAAGGTGTTGTTAGAGCTGTCCCTAAAGGTGTTGTTAGAGCTGTCCCTAAAGGTGTTGTTAGAGCTGTCCCTAAAGGTGTTGTCCCTAAAGGTGTTGTTAGAGCTGTCCCTAAAGGTGTTGTTAGAGCTGTCCCTAAAGGTGTTGTTAGAGCTGTCCCTAAAGGTGTTGTTAGAGCTGTCCCTAAAGGTGTTGTCCTAAAGGTGTTGTTAGAGCTGTCCCTAAAGGTGCTGTTAGAGCTGTCCCTAAAGGTGTGTTGTCCCTAAAGGTGTTGTTAGAGCTGTCCCTAAAGGTGTTGTTGTCCCTAAAGGTGTTGTTAGAGCTGTCCCTAAAGGTGTTGTTAGAGCTGTCCCTAAAGGTGTTGTTAGAGCTGTCCCTAAAGGTGTCGTTAGAGCTGTCCCTAAAGGTGTTGTTAGAGCTGTCCCTAAAGGTGTTGTTAGAGCTGTCCCTAAAGTGTTTTAGAGCTGTCCCTAAAGGTGTTGTTGTCCCTAAAGGTGTTGTCCTAAGGTGTTGTTAGAGCTGTCCCTAAAGGTGTTGTTAGAGCTGTCCCTAAAGGTGTTGTTAGAGCTGTCCCTAAAGGTGTTGTTAGAGCTTTGCCTAAAGGTGTTGTTGTCCCTAAAGGTGTTGTTAGAGCTGTCCCTAAAGGTGTTGTTAGAGCTGTCCCTAAAGGTGTTGTTAGAGCTGTCCTAAAGGTGTTGTTAGAGCTGTCCCTAAAGGTGTTGTTGTCCCTAAAGGTGTTGTCCTAAAGGTGTTGTTAGAGCTGTACCTAAAGGTGTTTGTCCCTAAAGGTGTTGTTAGAGCTGTCCCTAAAGGTGTTGTTAGAGATGTCC